>NC_054869.1:274543-441144 GCF_018320785.1 Cheilinus undulatus | reverse complement strand
GACCTTTATGTGTTTTTGTGATGAGGGAGTTCTAATGTAAGAGTTGCTGATGTATGTTTGAGTGGGGTGTGAAAGTCAGCTTAGATTTGAGGTTATGTTTCATGATATGGGACTGAGCTGGGATTTTATGAGTGAAGTTATACAATACAATACAAGAACTTTATTTATCCCTGAAGGAAAATTCAATCGTCTGGGAGTCTCATCTGCTTACTTTAGAATTATACAGCATAATTGCTGATTCTATGAAAGATTTTCTAAGTCTTTCTGTCTTGCAGAGCAGGGATGATAGCAGCCATAAATTATACTGGCCATTACATACAGCTGAGGTTATGTTTGAATGAAACTAAACTTGTCTGCTGGTTGTGCAGACATTTTTAGTTTTGTTTTTTGCCAATCCCTTCAACTTTTCAGAGTACCTAGCCTTTGGAAGGATTCTATTATTGTACACTGTAAATTTACCTGAGTAAATTTTACTCAAATTGAGTAAAATTTTACTCTAAAAAATATAACATTTGGTCCCAGTCTACTTGGAGTAAAATTCACTCTAACAAGTGTTTTTATTTAACTCTAAATGATGATTTTGTCTTCCACGATGAACAAAATAAAAACAACTCTATTGCAATTGTACTGACTACAGAGTAATTTCTACCTTAGTTTATTAATTATACAGCTGTTCTTTTCTCAACGAACTCTTGGAAATTAAGATTAGCAGTATTTCATTGTTTATTTACTTTTTCTTAAAAGGTTTATTTACAGATTTTTTATCACAAATTACAGCGTAACACCACACCTCACTGTAAATTCATTTCTGTCTTATTCCCTCTTGGTGGGGTGGAAACATGGTGAGGCAAAACATTGGCTTTGCTAAAGGTGGACTATCATGGTGCCTGCCGGTGTCAACGATGCACTGACAGTCTCACCAAGTCATGGCAGAAGGTGAATATTCCTCTATTCCTCCCAGCATCGTGAGTATTCTCGCTACAGTTCGCTGTCTTTTTCTCTGTTGTGCTCCGACTCGTCTCCTCGACCGGGCGTGTGTCTTTCAAACTCTGTAAACTCCAAAACTTTTTTGGGAGTTTTTTTTTTTAGTTTTGTTGCGAACACACAAACTAACTAACTAACAAACAAACCCTGCCGATCACATAACCTCCCTGGTGGAGGTAAGAAAACATTAAATGAATTATCTGAATTCAATTTTTAGCAACTGTTAAGATCAAGCTAATGTTTGATGGCAAAGAATTGACTCACTCTGTATGCCTGTGGTGTTTGTGTGTCATGTCAAACTCTAGCTAATCCAAAGCTTACAAATGACCTCAAACCTACACTGTAAAATCCAATAGTTAACCTTAATTAAAAAAAATCATGCAAACTGATTGATGATTTAGCCCCTCCCCTTAAAGAAGTGAGGGGCTATTACAAAATTTTCCAAAAACCATGTATGAGACTGTCAGTGCATCTGTTGGCACCAGCAGGCAACGCTTCCACCATGACTTCTACAGGTGGTGAAGCCAGTGCTTTGCCACACCGTGTCTCCACCCCACCAGGGAGGGAGTAGCTGGCTGATCTGGTTCATTGTCTGGATCCAGCAAAGTTATTAAGGGACTCTTCATGATTGGGAGGAAGGGCTAATGGTGGAACTCTGTCTTTTCTGAGTGCTTTTCTAGCTCCCAGAAAAGTTCAATAATGTTGACAAGCTCTCACACAGATAGCATCAGCAGCTATCATGTATTCAGCCCCACAGATACACCCACAGACAGCGTGGTCTGCAGCATTGACCCCCTCACTCATGGTGTCACACTTCAAAAACACTTCTCACTAAAAACAACTAAACATACATCATTTTTATAATGTTCATGTTCATTGCAAAGTTGTTATTGTGCATGTTTAGTTTATTAGTTGATGTTTTTAGTGAGAAGTGTTTCTTGAAGTGTGACGCCATGAGTGAGGGGTGAATGTTGCAGACCACCCTGTCTGTATGCGGGTGCATCTGTGCTTGAGAATAAATAATAGTTGCTCATGCTTTCTGTGCAAGCTCCTGTCAAAGTTAAACAACTTGTCTAGGGGCCATTCTTCATCACTGCTTACCACAAAATGAAACTAAGAAAGCACTCAGAAAACACAGAATCCCACCATTAGCCCTAACGCCCCACAGCGAAGAGTTGTCTGTTAACGTTCCAGGATCCAGACCATGATCTAGATCAGCCGATTACTCCCTCCTTGGCGGGGTGGAGACATTGCAAAGCATTGGTTTTGCCATGTGTTGAAGTTGTGATGGAAGCGTTGCCCACTGGTGCCAACAGATGCACTGACAGTCTCATACATGTTTTTTTGGAAAATTTTGAAATAGCCCCTCCCCTTAAAGAACTAAAAGGATGGAGTTACACAAGGAGAAAAAAACTCACTGAAAAATCAAAGGTTGAAGAGGAGTCGCCTGACTAGAAGCTGTAGTACACAGGTGTCTGAAGGTTCATCACCAGGTGACAAGATCTTGATTGCCAAGGATTATCTACAGCTGGGACACCTAACGAGCTGCAGCTGGGACCGTCCATGAGTGATGGCAGCTGAGTTGAAACTTAAGTGGGTGTGGTTCAGTTTTACTCCAGCAGACTTTACTCTGTGTTTTTACTCCAACTCTCCTGGAGGCTGGTGATAGTGCACCAAAGTGGCTAAATGATTACAGGCCTGTAGCTCTTACCTCTTTAGCAATGTAGTCTTTTGAAAGGATTGTTAAGGCTGAACTTGACCCTCTTCAGTTCGCATACAGACCTGGCAGGGGTGTTGACGACACTCTTGCCAACCTTCTTAATATGATTTTAAGTCACCTGGAGGGAGTAAAGACTTTTGCACGTTTACTTTTTATTGATTTCTCCTCAGCTTGTAACAGTATTCAGCCCCACATTTTAGCAGAAAAAATGTGCAACATCCATAACATTGATCTTGGTCTGATAAGCTGGCTAATGGATTTTTTAACTGGAAGGACTCAACGTGTGAGGGTTAATGGTAAACAGAGTTATACTGGCCATTATATACAGCTGAGGTTATGTTTCGTGATATGGGACTGAGCTGGGATTTTATCAACAGAGTTATACTGGCCATTACATACAGCTGAGGTAATGTTTCATGATATGGGACTGAGCTGGGATTTTATGAGTGAAGTTATACTGGCCATTACATACAGCTGAGGTTATGTTTCATGATATGGGACTGAGCTGGGATTTTATGAGTGAAGTTATACTGGCCATTACATACAGCCGACGTTATGTTTCATGATATGTTAGTCTGTTAAATAGTTGGACAGGTCAGCCCTTCCAGTCCAGGGTGACCCCGCCTCTCGCCCAATGACAGCTGGGATATGCTCCAGCCCCTCACCACCCTAACAGAACGAGCAGTGTAGAGAATGGATGGATGGATAAATACGTGGAGAGTGAATGAGGACTGCCACTACAAAGAAGGAAGGGAAGGATAAATCAAGATGATTAATTCATTAGCTGATAAAAAAAAGACAGGAATTGCGGAAATGAATACATGGACAATAATAATAATAATAATAATAATAATAATAATAATAATAATAAAAACTAAAACAGTAGATGAATTGAAAAGATGTCACAGAGAAGAGCACTGTATGTCAGAATAAATCAAATTAATAAGAGAGAAAAGAAAAACAAGATAAAAGATTATGACTTTGATAGGCCTGAAAATGTAAGATAAGTGTGATAAATGATTTAAATATGTATTATAAAGTAACCATGAAGTAACAATAAAAATTATCATCACTACCATCATCACCATAGTAACAAAAAAAATGGTCATCAACTGCAATCATCACCATAGTCACAATAATAATGATCATCACTACCATCATCACCATAGTCACAATAATAATGATCATCACTACCATCATCACCATAGTATCAATAATAATGATCATCACTACCATCATCACCATAGTATCAATAATAATGATCATCACTACCATCATCACCATAGTCACAATAATAATGATCATCACTACCATCATCACCATAGTAACAATAATAATGATCATCACTACCATCATCACCATAGTATCAATAATAATGATCATCACTACCATCATCACCATAGTATCAATAATAATGATCATCACAACCATCATCACCATAGTCACAATAATAATGATCATCACTACCATCATCACCATAGTATCAATAATAATGATCATCACTACCATCATCACCATAGTCACAATAATAATGATCATCACTACCATCATCACCATAGTATCAATAATAATGATCATCACTACCATCATCACCATAGTCACAATAATAATGATCATCGCTACCATCATCAACATAGTCACAATAATAATGATCATCACTACCATCATCACCATAGTCACAATAATAATGATCATCGCTACCATCATCAACATAGTCACAATAATAATGATCATCGCTACCATCATCACCATAGTCACAATAATAATGATCATCACTACCATCATCACCATAGTATCAATAATAATGATCATCACTACCATCATCACCATAGTAACAAAAAAAATGGTCATCAACTGCAATCATCACCATAGTCACAATAATAATTATCATCACTACCATCATCACCATAGTCACAATAATAATGATCATCACTACCATCATCACCATAGTAACAATAATAATGATCATCACTACCATCATCACCATAGTATCAATAATAATGATCATCACTACCATCATCACCATAGTCACAATAATAATGATCATCACTACCATCATCACCATAGTATCAATAATAATGATCATCACTACCATCATCACCATAGTCACAATAATAATGATCATCACTACCATCATCACCATAGTATCAATAATAATGATCATCACTACCATCATCACCATAGTCACAATAATAATGATCATCACTACCATCATCACCATAGTAACAATAATAATGATCATCACTACCATCATCACCATAGTATCAATAATAATGATCATCACTACCATCATCACCATAGTATCAATAATAATGATCATCACTACCATCATCACCATAGTCACAATAATAATGATCATCACTACCATCATCACCATAGTCACAATAATAATGATCATCACTACCATCATCACCATAGTCACAATAATAATGATCATCACTACCATCATCACCATAGTATCAATAATAATGATCATCACTACCATCATCACCATAGTCACAATAATAATGATCATCGCTACCATCATCAACATAGTCACAATAATAATGATCATCGCTACCATCATCACCATAGTCACAATAATAATGATCATCACTACCATCATCACCATAGTATCAATAATAATGATCATCACTACCATCATCACCATAGTCACAATAATAATGATCATCACTACCATCATCACCATAGTAACAATAATAATGATCATCACTACCATCATCACCATAGTCACAATAATAATGATCATCACTACCATCATCACCATAGTCACAATAATAATGATCATCGCTACCATCATCACCATAGTAACAATAATAATGATCATCACTACCATCATCACCATAGTCACAATAATAATGATCATCACTACCATCATCACCATAGTCACAATAATAATGATCATCACTACCATCATCACCATAGTAACAATAATAATGATCATCACTACCATCATCACCATAGTATCAATAATAATGATCATCACTACCATCATCACCATAGTCACAATAATAATGATATCACTACTATCATCACCATAGTCACAATAATAATGATCATCACTACCATCATCACCATAGTATCAATAATAATGATCATCACTACCATCATCACCATAGTCACAATAATAATGTTCATCACTGCCATCATCACCATAGTATCAATAATAATAATCATCGCTACCATCATTACCATAGTCACAATAATAATGATCATCACTACCATCATCACCATAGTATCAATAATAATGATCATCACTACCATCATCACCAAGGTCACAATAATAATGATCATCGCTACCATCATCACCATAGTCACAATAATAATGATCATCGCTACCATAATCATCATAGTCACAATAGTAATGATCATCACTACCATCATCACCATAGTATCAATAATAATGATCATCACTACCATCATCACCATAGTATCAATAATAATGATCATCGCTACCATCATCACCATAGTCACAATAATAATGATCATCACTACCATCATCACCATAGTCACAATAATAATGATCATCACTACCATCATCACCATAGTAACAATAATAATGTTCATCACTACCATCATCACCATAGTAACAATAATAATGATCATCACTACCATCATCACCATAGTATCAATAATAATGATCATCACTACCATCATCACCATAGTCACAATAATAATGATCATCACTACCATCATCACCATAGTATCAATAATAATGATCATCACTACCATCATCACCATAGTCACAATAATAATGTTCATCACTGCCATCATCACCATAGTATCAATAATAATAATCATCGCTACCATCATTACCATAGTCACAATAATAATGATCATCACTACCATCATCACCATAGTATCAATAATAATGATCATCACTACCATCATCACCAAGGTCACAATAATAATGATCATCGCTACCATCATTACCATAGTCACAATAATAATGATCATCGCTACCATAATCATCATAGTCACAATAGTAATGATCATCACTACCATCATCACCAAAGTCACAATAATAATGATCATCACTACCATCATCACCATAGTATCAATAATAATGATCATCGCTACCATCATCACCATAGTCACAATAATAATGATCATCACTACCATCATCACCATAGTAACAATAATAATGATCATCACTACCATCATCACCATAGTATCAATAATAATGATCATCACTACCATCATCACCATAGTCACAATAATAATGATCATCACTACCATCATCACCATAGTATCAATAATAATGATCATCGCTACCATCATTACCATAGTCACAATAATAATGATCATCACTACCATCATCACCATAGTATCAATAATAATGATCATCGCTACCATCATCACCATAGTAACAATAATAATGATCATCACTGCCATCATCACCATAGTCACAATAATAATGTTCATCACTGCCATCATCACCATAGTAACAATAATAACAATCATCGCTACCATCATTACCATAGTCACAATAATAATGATCATCACTACCATCATCACCATAGTATCAATAATAATGATCATCACTACCATCATCACCATAGTAACAATAATAATGTTCATCACTGCCATCATCACCATAGTAACAATAATAATAATCATTGCTACCATCATTACCATAGTCACAATAATAATGATCATCACTACCATCATCACCATAGTATCAATAATAATGATCATCGCTACCATCATCACCATAGTCACAATAATAATGATCATCACTACCATCATCACCACAGTATCAATAATAATGATCATCACTACCATCATCACCATAGTCACAATAATAATGATCATCGCTACCATCATCACCATAGTCACAATAATAATGATCATCACTACCATCATCACCATAGTCACAATAATAATGATCATCACTACCATTATCACCATAGTATCAATAATAATGATCATCACTACCATCATCACCATAGTATCAATAATAATGATCATCGCTACCATCATCACCATAGTCACAATAATAATGATCATCACTACCATCATCACCATAGTCACAATAATAATGATCATCACTACCATCATCACCATAGTAACAATAATAATGATCATCACTACCATCATCACCATAGTCACAATAATAATGATCATCACTACCATCATCACCATAGTAACAATAATAATGATCATCGCTACCATCATCACCATAGTAACAATAATAATGATCATCGCTACCATCATCACCATAGTATCAATAATAATGATCATCACTACCATCATCACCATAGTCACAATAATAATGATCATCGCTAGCATCATCACCATAGTAACAATAATAATAATCATCGCTACCATCATCACCATAGTAACAATAATAATGTTCATCACTGCCATCATCACCATAGTAACAATAATAATAATCATCGCTACCATCATTACCATAGTAACAATAATAATAATCATCGCTACCATCATTACCATAGTAACAATAATAATGTTCATCACTACCATCATCACCATAGTAACAATAATAATGTTCATCACTGCCATCATCACCATAGTAACAATAATAATAATCATCGCTACCATCATTACCATAGTAACAATAATAATGTTCATCACTACCATCATCACCATAGTAACAATAATAATAATCATCGCTACCATCATTACCATAGTAACAATAATAATGTTCATCACTACCATCATCACCATAGTAACAATAATAATAATCATCGCTACCATCATTACCATAGTAACAATAATAATGTTCATCACTGCCATCATCACCATAGTAACAATAATAATAATCATCGCTACCATCATTACCATAGTAACAATAATAATGTTCATCACTACCATCATCACCATAGTAACAATAATAATGATCATCACTACCATCATCACCATAGTATCAATAATAATGATCATCACTACCATCATCACCATAGTCACAATAATAATGATATCACTACTATCATCACCATAGTCACAATAATAATGATCATCACTACCATCATCACCATAGTAACAATAATAATGATCATCACTACCATCATCACCATAGTCACAAAAATAATGATCATCGCTACCATCATCACCATTGTCACAATTATAATGATCATCACTACCATCATCACCATAGTCACAATAATAATGATCATCGCTACCATCATCACCATAGTAACGATAATAATGATCATCACTGCCATCATCACCATAGTAACAATAATAATGATCATCGCTACCATCATCACCATAGTAACAATAATAATGTTTATCACTGCCATCATCACCATAGTATCAATAATAATGATCATCGCTACCATAATCACCATAGTCACAATAATAATGATCATCGCTACCATCATCACCATAGTAACAATCATAATGATCATCGCTACCATCATCACCATAGTAACAATAATAATGATCATCGCCACCATCATCACCATAGTAACAATAATAATCTTCATCACTGCCATCATCACCATAGTAACAATAATAATGATCATCGCTACCATCATCACCATAGTAACAATAATAATGATCATCGCTACCATCATTACCATAGTAACAATAATAATGTTCATCACTACCATCATCACCATAGTAACAATAATAATGATCATCGCTACCATCATCACCATAGTAACAATAATAATGATCATCGCTACCATCATTACCATAGTAACAATAATAATGTTCATCACTGCCATCATCACCATGGTAACAATAATAATGTTCATCGCTACCATCATTACCATAGTAACAATAATAATGTTCATCACTACCATCATCACCATAGTAACAATAATAATGATCATCACTGCCATCATCACCATAGTAACAATAATAATGATCATCGCTACCATCATCACCATAGTCACAATAATAATGATCATCGCTACCATCATCACCATAGTATCAATAATAATGATCATCACTACCATCATCACCATAGTCACAATAATAATGATCATCACTACCATCATCACCATAGTCACAAAAATAATGATCATCGCTACCATCATCACCATAGAAACAATAATAATGATCATCACTACCATCATCACCATAGTCACAATAATAATGATCATCGCTACCATCATCACCATAGTAACAATAATAATGATCATCACTGCCATCATCACCATATTAACAATAATAATGATCATCGCTACCATCATCACCATAGTAACAATAATAGTGATCATCGCTACCATCATCACCATAGTAACAATCATAATGATCATCGCTACCATCATCACCATAGTAACAATAATAATGATCATCGCCACCATCATCACCATAGTAACAATAATAATGTTCATCACTGCCATCATCACCATATTAACAATAATAATAATCATCACTACCATCATCACCATAGTTAGAATAATAATCTTCATCACTGCCATCATCACCATAGTAACAATAATAATAATCATCGCGACCATCATCACCATAGTAACAATAATAATGATCATCACTGCCATCAGCACCATATTAACAATCATAATGATCATCACTACCATCATCACCATAGTAACAATAATAATAATCATCGCTACCATCATTACCATAGTAACAATAATAATGTTCATCACTACCATCATCACCATAGTAACAATAATAATGTTTATCACTGCCATCATCACCATAGTATCAATAATAATGATCATCGCTACCATAATCACCATAGTCACAATAATAATGATCATCGCTACCATCATCACCATAGTAACAATCATAATGATCATCGCTACCATCATCACCATAGTAACAATAATAATGATCATCGCAACCATCATCACCATAGTAACAATAATAATGATCATCACTACCATCCTCACCATAGTAACAATAATAATAATCATCACTACCATCATCACCATAGTAGAATAATAATGATCATCACTACCATCATCACCATAGTAACAATAATAATGATCATCACTACCATCATCACCATAGTAACAATAATAATGTGCCTCACTGCCATCATCACCATAGTAACAAGAAGAATAATCATCGCTACCCTCATTACCAGAGTAACAATAAGACTGTTCATCACTACCATCATCACCATAGTAACAATAATAATGATCATCGCTACCATCATCACCATAGTATCAATAATAATGATCATCACTACCATCATCACCATAGTCACAATAATAATGATCATTGCTAGCATCATCACCATAGTAACAATAATAATAATCATCGCTACCATCATTACCATAGTAACAATAATAATGTTCATCACTGCCATCATCACCATAGTAACAATAATAATGATCATCGCTACCATCATCACCATAGTAACAATAATAATTATCATCGCTACCATCATTACCATAGTAACAATAATAATGTTCATCACTGCCATCATCACCATAGTAACAATAATAATAATCATCGCTACCATCATTACCATAGTAACAATAATAATTATCATCTCTACCATCATTACCATAGTAACAATAATAATGTTCATCACTGCCATCATCACCATAGTCACAATAATAATGATCATCGCTACCATCATCACCATAGTAACAATAATAATCATCATCACTACCATCATCACCATAGTCACAAAAATAATGATCATCGCTACCATCATCACCATAGTAACAATAATAATGATCATCACTACCATCATCACCATAGTCACAATAATAATGATCATCGCTACCATCATCACCATAGTAACAATAATAATCATCATCACTGCCATCATCACCATAGTAACAATAATAATGATCATCGCTACCATCATCACCATAGTAACAATAATAATGATTATCACTTCCATCATCACCATAGTATCAATAATAATGATCATCGCTACCATCATCACCATAGTAACAATCATAATGATCATCGCTACCATCATCACCATAGTAACAATAATAATAATCATCACTGCCATCATCACCATAGTAACAATAATAATGATCATCACTACCATCATCACCATAGTATCAATAATAATGATCATCACTACCATCATCACCATAGTAACAATAATAATGATCATCACTGCCATCATCACCATAGTAACAATAATAATGATCATCGCTACCATCATCACCATAGTAACAATAATAATGATCATCACTGCCATCAGCACCATATTAACAATCATAATGATCATCACTGCCATCATCACCATAGTAACAATAATAATAATCATCGCTACCATCATTACCATAGTAACAATAATAATGTTCATCACTACCATCATCACCATAGTAACAATAATAATCTTCATCACTGCCATCATCACCATAGTAACAATAATAATAATCATCGCTACTATCATTACCATAGTCACAATAATAATGATCATCACTACCATCATCACCATAGTAACAATAATAATGATCATCACTACCATCATCACCATAGTCACAAAAATAATGATCATCGCTACCATCATCACCATAGTAACAATTATAATGATCATCACTACCATCATCACCATAGTAACAATAATAATGATCACTGCCATCATCACCATATTAACAATAATAATGATCATCGCTTCCATAATCACCATAGTAACAATAATAATGATCATCGCTACCATCATCACCATAGTAACAATAATAATGATCATCACTGCCATCATCACCATAGTAACAATAATAATGATCATCGCTACCATCATCACCATAGTAACAATAATAATGATCATCGCTACCATCATCACCATAGTAACAATCATAATGATCATCGCTACCATCATCACCATAGTAACAATAATAATGATCATCGCCACCATCATCACCATAGTAACAATAATAATCTTCATCACTGCCATCATCACCATAGTAACAATAATAATAATCATCGCGACCATCATCACCATAGTAACAATAATAATGATCATCACTGCCATCAGCACCATATTAACAATCATAATGATCATCACTACCATCATCACCATAGTAACAATAATAATGATCATCGCTACCATCATCACCATAGTAACAATAATAATGATCATCGCTACCATCATTACCATAGTAACAATAATAATGTTCATCACTGCCATCATCACCATGGTAACAATAATAATGTTCATCGCTACCATCATTACCATAGTAACAATAATAATGTTCATCACTACCATCATCACCATAGTAACAATAATAATGTTCATCACTGCCATCATCACCATAGTAACAATAATAATAATCATCGCTACTATCATTACCATAGTCACAATAATAATGATCATCACTACCATCATCACCATAGTATCAATAATAATGATCATCACTACCATCATCACCATAGTCACAATAATAATGATCATCACTACCATCATCACCATAGTCACAAAAATAATGATCATCGCTACCATCATCACCATAGAAACAATAATAATGATCATCACTACCATCATCACCATAGTCACAATAATAATGATCATCGCTACCATCATCACCATAGTAACAATAATAATGATCATCACTGCCATCATCACCATATTAACAATAATAATGATCATCGCTACCATCATCACCATAGTAACAATAATAGTGATCATCGCTACCATCATCACCATAGTAACAATCATAATGATCATCGCTACCATCATCACCATAGTAACAATAATAATGATCATCGCCACCATCATCACCATAGTAACAATAATAATGTTCATCACTGCCATCATCACCATATTAACAATAATAATAATCATCACTACCATCATCACCATAGTTAGAATAATAATCTTCATCACTGCCATCATCACCATAGTAACAATAATAATAATCATCGCGACCATCATCACCATAGTAACAATAATAATGATCATCACTGCCATCAGCACCATATTAACAATCATAATGATCATCACTACCATCATCACCATAGTAACAATAATAATAATCATCGCTACCATCATTACCATAGTAACAATAATAATGTTCATCACTACCATCATCACCATAGTAACAATAATAATGTTTATCACTGCCATCATCACCATAGTATCAATAATAATGATCATCGCTACCATAATCACCATAGTCACAATAATAATGATCATCGCTACCATCATCACCATAGTAACAATCATAATGATCATCGCTACCATCATCACCATAGTAACAATAATAATGATCATCGCCACCATCATCACCATAGTAACAATAATAATGTTCATCACTGCCATCATCACCATATTAACAATAATAATAATCATCACTACCATCATCACCATAGTTAGAATAATAATCTTCATCACTGCCATCATCACCATAGTAACAATAATAATAATCATCGCGACCATCATCACCATAGTAACAATAATAATGATCATCACTGCCATCAGCACCATATTAACAATCATAATGATCATCACTACCATCATCACCATAGTAACAATAATAATGATCATCGCTACCATCATCACCATAGTAACAATAATAATGATCATCGCTACCATCATCACCATAGTATCAATAATAATGATCATCACTACCATCATCACCATAGTCACAATAATAATGATCATTGCTAGCATCATCACCATAGTAACAATAATAATAATCATCGCTACCATCATTACCATAGTAACAATAATAATGTTCATCACTGCCATCATCACCATAGTAACAATAATAATAATCATCGCTACCATCATTACCATAGTAACAATAATAATAATCATCGCTACCATCATTACCATAGTAACAATAATAATGTTCATCACTGCCATCATCACCATGGTAACAATAATAATAATCATCGCTACCATCATTACCATAGTAACAATTATAATGTTCATCACTACCATCATCACCATAGTAACAATAATAATGTTCATCACTGCCATCATCACCATAGTCACAATAATAATGATCATCGCTACCATCATCACCATAGTAACAATAATAATCATCATCACTACCATCATCACCATAGTCACAAAAATAATGATCATCGCTACCATCATCACCATAGTAACAATAATAATGATCATCACTACCATCATCACCATAGTCACAATAATAATGATCATCGCTACCATCATCACCATAGTAACAATAATAATCATCATCACTGCCATCATCACCATAGTAACAATAATAATGATCATCGCTACCATCATCACCATAGTAACAATAATAATGTTTATCACTGCCATCATCACCATAGTATCAATAATAATGATCATCGCTACCATCATCACCATAGTAACAATCATAATGATCATCGCTACCATCATCACCATAGTAACAATAATAATAATCATCACTGCCATCATCACCATAGTAACAATAATAATGTTCATCACTGCCATCATCACCATATTAACAATAATAATAATCATCACTACCATCATCACCATAGTTAGAATAATAATCTTCATCACTGCCATCATCACCATAGTAACAATAATAATAATCATCGCGACCATCATCACCATAGTAACAATAATAATGATCATCACTGCCATCAGCACCATATTAACAATCATAATGATCATCACTGCCATCATCACCATAGTAACAATAATAATAATCATCGCTACCATCATTACCATAGTAACAATAATAATGTTCATCACTACCATCATCACCATAGTAACAATAATAATCTTCATCACTGCCATCATCACCATAGTAACAATAATAATAATCATCGCTACTATCATTACCATAGTCACAATAATAATGATCATCACTACCATCATCACCATAGTCACAAAAATAATGATCATCGCTACCATCATCACCATAGTAACAATAATAATGATCATCACTACCATCATCACCATAGTAACAATAATAATGATCATCACTGCCATCATCACCATAGTAACAATAATAATGATCATCACTGCCATCATCACCATAGTAACAATAATAATGATCATCGCTACCATCATCACCATAGTAACAATAATAATGTTCATCACTGCCATCAGCACCATATTAACAATCATAATGATCATCACTGCCATCATCACCATAGTAACAATAATAATAATCATCGCTACCATCATTACCATAGTAACAATAATAATGTTCATCACTACCATCATCACCATAGTAACAATAATAATGTTCATCGCTACCATCATCACCATAGTAACAATAATAATGTTCATCACTGCCATCATCACCATAGTATCAATAATAATGATCATCGCTACCATAATCACCATAGTCACAATAATAATGATCATCGCTACCATCATCACCATAGTAACAATCATAATGATCATCGCTACCATCATCACCATAGTAACAATAATAATGATCATCGCCACCATCATCACCATAGTAACAATAATAATGTTCATCACCGCCATCATCACCATAGTAACAATAATAATAATCATCACTACCATCATCACCATAGTAACAATAATAATGTTCATCACTGCCATCATCACTATAGTAACAATAATAATAATCATCGCTACCATCATCACCATAGTAACAATAATAATGATCATCACTGCCATCCTCACCATATTAACAATCATAATGATCATCACTACCATCTTCACCATAGTAATAATAATAATAATCATCACTGCCATCATCACCATAGTAACAATAATAATAATCATCACTACCATCATCACCATAGTAACAATAATAATAATCATCACTGCCATCATCACCATAGTAACAATAATAATAATCATCACTGCCATCATCACCATAGTAACAATAATAATAATCATCGCTACCATCATCACCATAGTAACAATAATAATAATCATCACTACCATCATTACCATAGTAACAATCATAATAATCATCACTGCCATCATCACCATAGTAACAATAATAATAATCATCACTGCAATCATCACCATAGTAACAATAATAATAATCATCACTGCCATCATCACCATAGTAACATTAATAATAATCATCACTGCAATCATCACCATAGTAACAATAATAATGATCATCACTGCCATCATCACCATAGTAACATTAATAATAATCATCACTGCAATCATCACCATAGTAACAATAATAATAATCATCACTACCATCATCACCATAAAAACAGCAATAATAATAATCATCACTACCATCATCACCATAGTAACAATAATAATGATCATCACTGCCATCATCACCATAGTAACAATAATAATAATCATCATGACCATCATCACCATAGTAACAATAATAATGATCATCAATGCCATCATCACCATAGTAATATAATAATGATCATCACTACCATCATCACCATAGTAACAATAATAATGATCATCAGACCATCATCACCATAGTAACAATAATAATGATCATGGCTGGGATCATCACAACATAGTAACAACAATAATAATCATCACTGCCATCATCACCATAGTAGTAATTAATAATAATCATCTGCTACCATCATCACCATAGTAACTGGTTTAGTGTGTGATGACTGTCATCATAGTGTATTTGCAGATAATAAACAGTGAAGCTGATCATCACCATAGTAACAATAATGATTGTTATGTCATCACCATATAGTAACAATAATAATTTTAACAGCTAAACTTTAATCTCCCTCTCTAAGTTATAAATGAGTTTAGTTTTTATTCTGTTTCTTGTGCTTGTGTTGGACTGAAATCATCTTCATGGATGGAGCAGAGAGGATGAATGAGGCATGTGATTGCCTCATGGCCTGGGTTATCTGTGAGTAAACACTGGCCTCTACTGGTAGTAACAATAATGCAGCCTTCAGGCATCACCATAGTAACAATAATAATGAAAATACCATCATCACCATAGTAACAATAATAATATTGATGATTCACGTGAAATTTAACTAAATATAAAATAAAATAAAAATTAGCAATATTAATGATTCACTGTGAGATTTAAATAAATATAAAATAAAATAAAAAATTAGCAATTTTGATGAGTCACTGTGAGGTTTAAATAAATATCAAATAAAATAAAAATGGAAATATCAATGCTTCACTGTGAGATTTACATAATATAAAATAAAAAATAGCAATATTGATGATTCACTGTGAGATTTAAATAAAGATAAAATAAAATAAAAAATAGCAATATTGATGATTCACTGTGAGATTTAAATAAAGATAAAATAAAATAAAAAATAGCAATATTGATGATTCACTGTGAGATTTAAATAAAGATAAAATAAAATAAAAAATAGCAATATTGATGGTTCACTGTGAGATTTAAATAAAGATAAAATAAAATAAAAAATAGCAATATTGATGATTCACTGTGAGATTTAAATAAAGATAAAATAAAATAAAAAAATAGCAATATTGATGATTCACTGTGAGATTTAAATAAATATAAAATAATATAAAAATTAGTAATATCGATCATTCAATTGAGTTTAAATAAATATAAAATGAAATAAAAAATAACAATATTGATGAGACACTGTTAGATTTAAATGAATATAAAATAAAATAAAAATTAGCAATGTCAATGATTCACTGTGAGATTTAAATAAATATTTCAAAAAATCACTGAAAATGTCAGAGCTCATTCATTGTGTTTATTTTTAGCTTTTTTTGTGTTTCACTGGCTCCATGATCTTTCACAATTACTCATTTTTATGTTCAATATTCACTAATGGTGAAAATAATAATAGTAATGAATAGTAACAACATTCAAATTTCACTACTTATGTATTCTGAAAACTGAAAATCAAACCATTTCTGCCGGTCTGATAAAGTGATGGATCTGTAACGTTAGTATTCTGATTTCAGAAGGAGGAAGAAACTGAGACTTTAGAAGTGAAGTTTGTTTTAATGTAGAGAATTTTTACTGCATTGGTTTGTGAGCACATAGAACCTCAATGGAACAGGTCTGTGTTAGTCTGGTTTTAGTGGTACAGGTCCTGTCTTCATGGTCCTGGTCTGGTCCTGGTCTGTGTTAGTCTGGTTTTAATGGTACAGGTCCAGTCTTCATGGTCCTGGTCTGGTCCTGGTCTGTGTTAGTCTGGTTTTGATGGTACAGGTCCAGTCTTCATGGTCCTGGTCTGGTCCTGGTCTGTGTTGGTCTGGTTTTAATGGTACAGTTCCTGTCTTCATGGTCCTGGTCTGGTCCTGGTCTGTGTTAGTCTGGTTTTAATGGTACAGGTCCTGTCTTCATGGTCCTGGTCTGGTCCTGGTCTGTGTTAGTCTGGTTTTAATGGTACAGGTCCTGTCTTCATGGTCCTGGTCTGGTCCTGGTCTGTGTTAGTCTGGTTTTAATGGTACAGGTCCTGTCTTCATGGTCCTGGTCTGTGTTGGTCTGGTTTTAATGGTACAGGTCCTGTCTTCATGGTCCTGGTCTGGTCCTGGTCTGTGTTAGTCTGGTTTTAACGGTACAGGTCCTGTCTTCATGGTCCTGGTCTGGTCCTGGTCTGTGTTAGTCTGGTTTTAATGGTACAGGTCCTGTCTTCATGGTCCTGGTCTTGTCCTGGTCTGTGTTGGTCTGGTTTTAACGGTACAGGTCCTGTCTTCATGGTCCTGGTCTGGTCCTGGTCTGTGTTAGTCTGGTTTTAATGGTACAGGTCCTGTCTTCATGGTCCTGGTCTTGTCCTGGTCTGTGTTGGTCTGGTTTTAACGGTACAGGTCCTGTCTTCATGGTCCTGGTCTGTGTTGGTCTGGTTTTAATGGTACAGGTCCTGTCTTCATGGTCCTGGTCTGTGTTAGTCTGGTTTTAATGGTACAGGTCCTGTCTTCATGGTCCTGGTCTTGTCCTGGTCTGTGTTGGTCTGGTTTTAATGGTACAGGTCCAGTCTTCATGGTCCTGGTCTGGTCCTGGTCTTTGTTGGTCTGGTTTTAATGGTACAGGTCCAGTCTTCATGGTCCTGGTCTGGTCCTGGTCTGTGTTGGTCTGGTTTTAACGGTACAGGTCCAGTCTTCATGGTCCTGGTCTGGTCCTGGTCTGTGTTAGTCTGGTTTTAATGGTACAGGTCCTGTCTTCATGGTCCTGGTCTGGTCCTGGTCTGTGTTAGTCTGGTTTTAATGGTACAGGTCCAGTCTTCATGGTCCTGGCTTGTGTTGGTCTGGTTTTAATGGTACAGGTCCTGTCTTCATGGTCCTGGTCTGGTCCTGGTCTGTGTTAGTCTGGTTTTGATGGTACAGGTCCTGTCTTCATGGTCCTGGTCTGGTCCTGGTCTGTGTTGGTCTGGTTTTAATGGTACAGGTCCTGTCTTCATGGTCCTGGTCTGGTCCTGGTCTGTGTTGGTCTGGTTTTAATGGTACAGGTCCAGTCTTCATGGTCCTGGTCTGGTCCTGGTCTGTGTTAGTCTGGTTTTAATGGTACAGGTCCTGTCTTCATGGTCCTGGTCTGGTCCTGGTCTGTGTTAGTCTGGTTTTAATGGTACAGGTCCAGTCTTCATGGTCCTGGTCTGGTCCTGGTCTGGTTTTAATGGTACAGGTCCTGTCTTAATGGTCCTGGTCTGGTCTGTGTTGGTCTGGTTTTTAATGGTACAGGTCCTGTCTTCATGGTCCTGGTCTGTGTTAGTCTGGTTTTGATGGTACAGGTCCTGTCTTCATGGTCCTGGTCTGGTCCTCGTCTGTGTTGGTCTGGTTTTAATGGTACAGGTCCAGTCTTCATGGTCCTGGTCTGGTCCTGGTCTGTGTTGGTCTGGTTTTAACGGTACAGGTCCTGTCTGCATGGTCCTGGTCTGTGTTAGTCTGGTTTTGATGGTACAGGTCCTGTCTTCATGGTCCTGGTCTGGTCCTGGTCTGTGTTAGTCTGGTTTTGATGGTACAGGTCCTGTCTTCATGGTCCTGGTCTGGTCCTGGTCTGTGTTGGTCTGGTTTTAATGGTACAGGTCCTGTCTTCATGGTCCTGGTCTGTGTTAGTCTGGTTTTGATGGTACAGGTCCTGTCTTCATGGTCCTGGTCTGGTCCTGGTCTGTGTTGGTCTGGTTTTGATGGTACAGGTCCTGTCTTCATGGTCCTGGTCTGGTCCTGGTCTGTGTTAGTCTGGTTTTAATGGTACAGGTCCAGTCTTCATGGTCCTGGTCTGTGTTAGTCTGGTTTTGATGGTACCGGTCCTGTCTTCATGGTCCTGGTCTGTGTTAGTCTGGTTTTAATGGTACAGGTCCAGTCTTCATGGTCCTGGTCTGTGTTAGTCTGGTTTTGATGGTACCGGTCCTGTCTTCATGGTCCTGGTCTGTGTTAGTCTGGTTTTAATGGTACAGGTCCTGTCTTCATGGTCCTGGTCTGTGTTAGTCTGGTTTTGATGGTACAGGTCCTGTCTTCATGGTCCTGGTCTGTGTTAGTCTGGTTTTAATGGTACAGGTCCAGTCTTCATGGTCCTGGTCTGGTCCTGGTCTGTGTTGGTCTGGTTTTGATGGTACAGGTCCTGTCTTCATGGTCCTGGTCTGGTCCTGGTCTGTGTTAGTCTGGTTTTAATGGTACAGGTCCAGTCTTCATGGTCCTGGTCTGTGTTAGTCTGGTTTTGATGGTACAGGTCCTGTCTTCATGGTCCTGGTCTGGTCCTGGTCTGTGTTGGTCTGGTTTTGATGGTACAGGTCCTGTCTTCATGGTCCTGGTCTGGTCCTGGTCTGTGTTAGTCTGGTTTTAATGGTACAGGTCCAGTCTTCATGGTCCTGGTCTGTGTTAGTCTGGTTTTGATGGTACCGGTCCTGTCTTCATGGTCCTGGTCTGTGTTAGTCTGGTTTTAATGGTACAGGTCCTGTCTTCATGGTCCTGGTCTGGTCCTGGTCTGTGTTAGTCTGGTTTTGATGGTACAGGTCCTGTCTTCATGGTCCTGGTCTGGTCCTGGTCTGTGTTGGTCTGGTTTTAATGGTACAGTTCCTGTCTTCATGGTCCTGGTCTGGTCCTGGTCTGTGTTGGTCTGGTTTTAATGGTACAGGTCCAGTCTTCATGGTCCTGGTCTGGTCCTGGTCTGTGTTAGTCTGGTTTTAATGGTACAGGTCCTGTCTTCATGGTCCTGGTCTGGTCCTGGTCTGTGTTAGTCTGGTTTTAATGGTACAGGTCCAGTCTTCATGGTCCTGGTCTGGTCCTGGTCTGGTTTTAATGGTACAGGTCCTGTCTTCATGGTCCTGGTCTGGTCCTGGTCTGTGTTGGTCTGGTTTTAACGGTACAGGTCCTGTCTTCATGGTCCTGGTCTGTGTTAGTCTGGTTTTGATGGTACAGGTCCTGTCTTCATGGTCCTGGTCTGGTCCTCGTCTGTGTTGGTCTGGTTTTAATGGTACAGGTCCAGTCTTCATGGTCCTGGTCTGGTCCTGGTCTGTGTTGGTCTGGTTTTAACGGTACAGGTCCTGTCTGCATGGTCCTGGTCTGTGTTAGTCTGGTTTTGATGGTACAGGTCCTGTCTTCATGGTCCTGGTCTGGTCCTGGTCTGTGTTAGTCTGGTTTTGATGGTACAGGTCCTGTCTTCATGGTCCTGGTCTGGTCCTGGTCTGTGTTGGTCTGGTTTTAACGGTACAGGTCCTGTCTTCATGGTCCTGGTCTGTGTTAGTCTGGTTTTGATGGTACAGGTCCTGTCTTCATGGTCCTGGTCTGGTCCTGGTCTGTGTTGGTCTGGTTTTGATGGTACAGGTCCTGTCTTCATGGTCCTGGTCTGGTCCTGGTCTGTGTTAGTCTGGTTTTAATGGTACAGGTCCAGTCTTCATGGTCCTGGTCTGTGTTAGTCTGGTTTTGATGGTACCGGTCCTGTCTTCATGGTCCTGGTCTGTGTTAGTCTGGTTTTAATGGCACAGGTCCTGTCTTCATGGTCCTGGTCTGTGTTAGTCTGGTTTTGATGGTACCGGCCCTGTCTTCATGGTCCTGGTCTGTGTTAGTCTGGTTTTGATGGTACAGGTCCTGTCTTCATGGTCCTGGTCTGTGTTAGTCTGGTTTTAATGGCACAGGTCCAGTCTTCATGGTCCTGGTCTGTGTTAGTCTGGTTTTGATGGTACCGGTCCTGTCTTCATGGTCCTGGTCTGTGTTGGTCTGGTTTGTCGGTGTTGAACATCCTGTACATCTTTTCATCTGATCCTCCATCCTGATATAAATCTGGTTCTTATAGAAGGACGGACTCCAGCAGATGATCATGGTCCACTCAGCTTCTCCCTGTCTTCTACTGTCACCAGGAGAACTGCAGCGCCCCCACCTGGGCAGATGTGGCCTATGGCCCATAGAGCAGCAGTGCCATCTAGTGGACAGAGGCAGAAACAGCATCTGTCACCTTCCATGAACCCTCAGTCAGGTCTGTGAAATGTTTTATTGGTTTGGAGGAAAAGATCTTCAGTGAACCTGGACCCCAGGTCCCAGAAGAGCCGGGTTCATGCTGCACCTGTCTCTCAGACCCTGTTTACATTTAGAGCTCACATCCCTGCCGGGTCATCTTCTACAGAACAGGCCGAGGGCGCTAAAACTAGTCTGAATTTAAAATAAATAAATAAATACAGACATTCTGAGGTCAAAGTTAGAATTCTGGGATTTAATCAGGATTTTGACGTCAAATTCTACGTACTTTTTCTAAGAATATGGAAAAATGTTATTCCATGTCCCTTATCCCTCTCCGTAGATAGACATGAGATTCCAGTGTGTGTGCAGTTTATTACAGTTTTAACGTCTTCAGTTGCATTTCCTGTTGTCATGTGACTTCTGAAAGACTTCTGACATGAAAGCTTTCATTCCAGTCTGCCCAGTAACCCAGAGGTTAATCCAGTATGATGGTCTAATACGAAGTAGACCACTGTTTCCAGTTCCTGCTTCGTCCCAACAAACACACATAAATGGGAGCAAACCAGTCTGGAGCTAAGGGCCCTCTTTAACAGCTTTTCTCCCTCATGCTGTCATTAACATGCTTTTAAAGCAGGGGTTCTCAACCTTGAGGAGACACTGAGAGGGGGTCTCCAGATGCCTTAAAAAATCTAGGAATATTTTTTTAATCTACACTGTTGCCACTTTACACCACTTTTGCCAGATTTCAACCTGTTTTCATCACTTTTTTCCCACCAATTTTTCTAACTTTAACGCATTTTTCCCACTTAAAACCCATTCTTTTGTTTTAAACCCTTTCCACCACCGTTTTTCTGCCTGTTTTTGCCACTTCTAAACCAAATTTTTCCACTCTCTGCCTATTGTTGGCTCCACATGGCTATTCTAGAATGGTCATGGCTGTGTTCAACCACCTTCAGGTACAGGTCCTGGTCTATGACACCTTTATTTTGGGGGTCCCCAGTCTATGGCACCTTTATTTTGGGGGTCCCCAGTCTATGGCACCTTTATTTTGGGGGTCCCCAGTCTATGGCACCTTTATTTTGGGGGTCCCCGGTCTCTGGCACCTTTATTCTGGGGGTCCCCAGTCTATGGCACCTTTATTTTGGGGGTCCCCAGTGTCTGACACCTTTATTTTGGGGGTCCCCAGTCTATGGCACCTTTATTTTGGGGGTCCCCGGTCTCTGGCACCTTTATTTTGGGGGTCCCCAGTCTATGGGACCTTTATTTTGGGGGTCCCCAGTCTATGGCACCTTTATTTTGGGGGTCCCCAGTCTATGGCACCTTTATTTTGGGGGTCCCCGGTCTCTGGCACCTTTATTTTGGGGGTCCCCGGTCTCTGGCACCTTTATTTTGGGGGTCTAGCTGAAAAGGCTGAGAACCCCTGCTGTAAAGGACACGCTGATGTATTATTTAACTGGTAAATCTTGAGGGATACTGGTTAGACTGGAATGGCACCTCCAGTAGGAGGTTATCCCACATCAGCTGACAGGCCGGACTGTGCCCCAGTCCCATTTCTAACTTTTACCCCTACCCCTCTATTTCCAGACTCCCTCTGCCCTGAAACAGAGTTTTAAGGGATAGTGGTGAAATCTGCGTCTGTGAAATGTGGCGCCCTGTGACATCATCAGTAGCCGTTGACGACATGGATGTAAACAGGCGATGGTACCGGACTTTTCTACTCAGATGACTCTGAACCATAAAAGCACTGAAACATCAGGTCATGGTCTGAGCTGGTTCTGGTCATTTTAAATCTTGCTGATGATTCCAAAGGCATTCTGGGAGATTTCTATGACACCCATTCTGGAGTGTTCTTCTGCTAAATCTCTGTCTGAAGGTCCATGTAGTCCTAGACCTTCACCCTACCCCTCTATTCGACAAGAGCCGGGACACCCTGCTTCCTGACGGGGATCAACCAAACATGGGGATGGGGGGGGGGGCTGGGATCGAGCCTCCAGAACTACCAGCTGGTGTCTGAGTCCCCAGAGAGGATGTTAATGCAAAGTCTAAACAGGTTCTAGGTCTCTGGTCAGTCTAATTAAAAACTGCATCCATTAGGATCCTGGATTCAGTCCTGAACTCTGACAGACTTGCTGGTGGTTTTAACTGAAGCTGGGACTCTGCTCGGTCTTGTTGTTGCAGTGTTTGGATGTTGGACACTAAAAACACCTTTTGGTGGATCTTGTGAATGGGCCCTGGACTCCGGCAAGTCTAGTGTTTGATGAACCTGGACCTGGTTTTTTATCGGTCCTTGTGGTTGTCTTAAAGGGATCCTGGACTCTGATGGCTCTGACTTGTGTCTCTTGTGGTTGGAGATCAGTTGAAAGTTGGTCTGTGGTGGATCAGATTCAGTCCTGGACTCAGACAGACTTGTTCGATGTCCTGATCGAACCTGGGACTCCGGCAGGTCTTGCTTTTGTAGGATGTTGGACTCTGATGTGAATTTTATTTCAGACTCTGGTGAAACAGTTTGGCCCTGGGTCTTGGATGGTCTTTGTGGTTGTCTTGTTGGTATTCTGGACCTTGACGATTCGGAGCCTGGGATTTCAGACTTGTGGTTCTTGTGGTTTGACGGTGGCAGGTTGTTGGACTGTGCTGGGACTTGGTTTATCTTGGACCCAGATTTATTCTGTTTTCTTATTGGCTCTTGTGTTTCTGCTAATAAATTCACCTGTTGGATTTCAGGATCCGGCTCCTTGTGGTTGGAGTCTTTGTTGTTAGGGGTCTGTGGCAGGTCCATCAACTCCTGGGGTTCATTCCTGAACTCTGATTGACTTGTTGGTGGTCCTGATTGAACCTGGGACTCTGGCAGTCCCCTTTGTTGTTGCTGAAGGATGCTGGACTCTGATTTGGGTTGTATCTCAGACTGGGGTGTATGAGTCTGGCCCTGGATCCCTGATGTTCTTTGTGGTTGATCTGATGGGATCCTGGACCTTGATGAGTCTGAACCTGGAATTTCAGACCTGTGGTTCTTGTGGTTGGACTGTGGCTGATTGCAGGATTCTGCTGAGACTGGTTTTATCTCAGACTTGGTCTGTGGCAGATCAGGATCTGTCTTGGAATCTGAAGGATTTGGTGGAAGCCTGAACCCTAGCTTGTTGTTGGACTCTGTTGGGACTTGTTCTATCTTAGGTTCTGATGTGGCCAACTGGTCCTGGTTCCTTACCAGTCCATGTGGTTGCTTTGATAGGATCCCAGACTTTAAAGGGTATGGGTCTGACTGCACAGGATCAGAATCCATGTGGTCGGGGACTGTCTCGATGGGCATCTGTATTTGGTCTGAAAGCTCCTGGGGTTCAGTCTTGGACTCTGATGGACTTTGTGGTTGTCCTGGCAGGACCTGGGACTCTAGTATCCCTGGATCTTCCTGAGCCCAGATGGTGGACGTTAAGGAGACTTTTGTTGGTATCTCGGACTCTGGGTTCTGGTTTCCTAATGATTCTTCTGATGGTCTAGAAAGGACTGCAGACTCTAAAAGGTCTGATGGATGGGCTTTAGACTTCAGGTTTTTACGTGGTGACTGGGTTCCAGTTTTTCCAGGTTTCTTAGATGGAATCCTGAACTCTGGTGGGATCCTGGGCTCTGATGGTGGAATCCTTGAATCTGGCAGGATTCCAGTCCGTAGTGGTTCTGAGGTCTGGCGCTGTAGGTCCAGCCGGAGCTGTCTCTGCAGCTCCTCAGCATTGTGGGCTAACATGAGACTGACCTTCCTCTGGTGGGCCAGAGCCTCCTCCTTATCATTGAGCTGTTAGAAATAAAGACAAGAACACAGGCACAGAGATTATTAGGAACCAGGACCGTTTCTGTCTGTGGATGTCAGAGGAGGTCCTCACCAGGTCCAGCAGTCTGTGGAGCGTCTCTAACAGATCATCAGACATCTTCACCTCCATGCCTGACGGCAGCAGTCCTTTTAGCCTCTGACGAACACTGAGAAGAGGACTCCTGCTGGACCCTGGAAACGAAAACTCTTCATTTAGGTTTGGAATCAGACAAAGTTTTCATTACATATGTCTCTGATCCTGAGGCCTGGTACATGGACCCACCACCCTTGGGACCAGTCCCTCACAGGGGGGGATACGGGGTCGGATGCATTACAAACCCAGCAAGGGCGGTGTGACTGGGGTGCTGAAAACAGAGACTTGGTCTCAGTGCTTGGAACATCATCTGGCCAGGACGGATGCTGGAGGTAGAGCTCTGCCAGCTAGTTACAGCTGGCTCTGGAACCAGACTCCCTCAGAGAGTCTGGGCTCTCTCTTTTTCTGGAGTAGCCCAGGATGTGCCCTGGCCGGGTGTGGGGATGACCCCGGACTAAGACCTACTGAGTTGGTTTTGCCTGTTGTTTTCTTTCAGACTCTCTGACTGTCTGTGCTGTCCACCAAACAAAAGGACCTGAACTCATGGTCTTCCTGGAGTCCTTGGGTCCTAAAAGGAACAACCAAGGGGGGGCTGCAAAGACAATGATGAAGAAACCTGGAGAGGGATGAGTGGGGGGGATTGTCTCCCTGATCTCAACCTTAGAGGGTCCTCTTATTGGACCTTTGGCCTTGTTATGGATTTGCCACGACAAACAGCAGATTAGTGTAAAGGAGTGTTTAGGAGTGTTCCTGGTACCCTGTGTTGGGGGCCTCATACCAGAGTCTGCTCACTTTGGCCTGAGGTGGCCCTGAATGTTCCGGATTAATAAATAAATTAATGTTGTAATTTCACTATAAACAGCCATCGTAAGGTCCCCTTTTTATGTCTCCTTGGAAGAGGAGTCAGAAAAACCTCCTAACTCCTATTTTAGGCCTCTCTCACCTGACAAATCTAGATAAACTTTCAGCTCAGTCTCCAAAAGTCTCGGCCTTGTCTTGGTCTCAGAGAACTCTAGTCTCAGGCATGTCTTGGTCTGGGATAGTGAGGTCTTGACTACAAGACTAGCTCAGGGTTTCAGCATGAGTGGCAAACTTCTGACCCAATCTGAAGATATCATTGAGAAGCTCCTTAGTCTAGCCAGCACATTCTCCCTAGAGGTCAGGGTCAGGGTCAAGTCTACAGGTCTAGGGGAAGCCTCACCTGTACCTGTGTCAGAGGTTCCAGCAGAGCCAGCTCAGTCTCCATCGAGGTCAGGGTCAGGGTCAGGGTCATAAACTCCAACAGCAGAGAAATGAGTTCTCTCTCCCAGGGCTACCAGAATAAAAGACTGTCATGCCAGTCTCACAGCCCTGGTTTGGGAGTTCTCACAGCTTGTTCTAAACCCATCATCTGGGCAGAACTTGTTCCTCATGTGGTGTCTTACAACTATTGTGGGATTGGTCAGAAATTTGAAGTGGGTGTGGTTTAATGCAGAAAAGTGGTAATGTCATTCCTGCTTTTCTGAAGTACTTCCTCACCACCTGGGCCAGCTGATCCTCAAAACAATCTAGTCTTTGTTTTTCTACCCCATCCCAATCAGGCATCCCACTGACCTTCAGGCCTGCAGTGATGAGACTTCAGGATGTTCGCTTCAGCCAGCAGCAGGAACTGCTCACTGCGTTTCCTCAGCTGCTGCTCAAAGGCGATACGAAAAGCATCAGCAACCATCATTGCCTCTTCTCTTCTGGAACACTGAGCATCCAGCTGGAACACACAGACAGCCAGGTACTCAGAGTATTCCCACTCCTGAACTAAGAATACACACTATAGAGGGTAACGAAACCAAGACTAGAAACCCGTTTCTGCGTGCACCACTTCACCTAGTTGACCCATAACATATCAAACACAAGGTAGCATCTAGAATTACTTTAATGATTTAACCTGTTTTGAAGGTAAATTAAGAGGCCAATAACAATAAAATAGCCTCAAAATAGATCAGCTGATCAGTTAAAGCCCCTATGGAGGACCCCTTGCCCCAAAATCAAGGTCCAGGCCTTTCAAAAAGCTCCCAAATACCTTCCTATCAGTCTAATGATAGTGCGTTAGACCCCTATAGACAGACTGGAACCCTGAATAGAGATGCTGCAGAATATCTGCTTCACTCACTAGCACTGCTTTTAGAGAAACGGGGGAGGGCCACACATCGGTCTTTGTTTGGGGCCTCCACATGACTAAAATGACCCCTGTTAATGCTGATATCTGATATCACACCCATACAAAAATGTCTGATTAGGATGACACTAAAAACTGTCCAACGAAGAGAAATAATGTTGGCATTGAAGAAAAGAAGGAGGCATGACGTCTACATGGATTTACCTCATGCTGGAGCTGGATCAGCTGCTTCCTGCTGGCTGCTGCGGTCCGACTACACGGACAAACTTCGCCTCCGCCCACACACCTGCACGCCCCCAACACTGCCAACTGACAAACAAACAAATCAATGCTACTGCAGAACACTAGGGCTACACATGCCAGGAGTACGCTGTCATGTCTGTTTCAGGCTGAAGTTTGGTAACCTGTTGAATTTACCTCAGCTTACTGATGAACTCATGGCCTACAACCTACTATCTGAAAGAAACATGGACGAAGCCCCAACCAGGCCAGGAGACATTCAAAACATTACTTTCTCTGCCTTCCATCAAAGTTTCTAAAACATCCCCATCTCTGCATTGACAAGATGTAATCCTTTAAAGTTTATAAAACATTCTATTCTCTGCCGTAGACAAGATGTAGTTCTTTAAAGTTGATAAACCATTCTGTTCTCTGCCAAAGACAAGATGTAATCCTTTAAAGTTGATAAAACATTCTATTCTGATCCTCTGAAGATGACGCCATCCTTTAAAGTTGAGAAAACATTCTGTTCTCTGCCATTGACAATATGTAGTCCTCTAGACTCTAAAAAACATTCTGTTCTGCACCTCTGAAGATGAGGCCATCCTTTAACATTGAGAAAACATGCCGTTCTGCACCTCTGAAGATGAAGCCATCCGTTGAAGTTGAGAAAACATTCTGTTCTGCCTCCTGAAGATGAGGCCATCCTATAAAGTTCATAAAACCATTCTGTTCTCTGCCTTGACAAGATGTCATCCTTTACAGTGTATAAAACATTCTGTTCTGTACCCCTGAAGATGAGGCCATCCTTTAAAGTTTATAAAACATTCTGTTCTGCACCTCTAAGGATGACTCCATCCTTTAAAGTTGAGAAAACATCCCTCTTTGCCCCTTTGAAGATGAGGCCATCCTTTAAAGTTGATAAAACATTCTGTTTTGCACCTCTGAAGATGAGGTCATCCTTTAAAGTTCATAAAACATTCCGTTCTGCGCCTCTGAAGACAAGGCCATCCTTTAAAGTTCATAAAACATTCTGTTCTGTGCCTCTGAAGATGAGGCCATCCTTTAAAGTTCATAAAACATTCTGTTCTGTGCTTTTGAAGATGAGGCCATCCTTTAAAGTTGATCAGTCATTCTGTTCTGTGCCTCTGAAGATAAGGCCATCTTCTAAAGTTTATAAAACATTCCGTTCTGCGCCATTGAAGATGAGGCCATCTTATAAAGTTGAAAAACATTCCGTTCTGTGCCTCTGAAGATGAGGCCATCCTTTAAAGTTGATAAAACATTCTGTTCTGTGCCTTTGAAGCTGAGGCCATCCCGTAAAGTTTATAACACTTTTCGTTCTGTGCCTCTGAAGATGAGGCCATCTTTAAAAATGATCAAGCATTCCGTTCTGGGCTTTTGAAGATGAGGCCATCCTTTAACATTGAGAAAACATGCCGTTCTGCACCTCTGATGAGGCCATCCTTTAAAGTTTATAAAAAATTTCTGTTCTGCTCCTCTGAAGATGAGGCCATGCTTTAAAGTTTATAAAACATTCTGCTCTGCATCTCTGAAGATGAGGCCATCCTTTAACATTGAGAAAACATGCCGTTCTGCACCTCTGATGAGGCCATCCTTTAAAGTTTATAAAAAATTTCTGTTCTGCTCCTCTGAAGATGAGGCCATGCTTTAAAGTTTATAAAACATTACGTTCTGCTCCTCTGAAGTTGAGGCCATCCTTTAAAGTTTATAAAACATTCCATTCTGTGCCATGGAAGATGAGGCCATCCTTGAAAGTTAAAAAAGACATACTGTTCTGTGCCGTTGACAAGATGTTATCCTTTAAAGTTGATAAAACATGCTGTTCTGTACATCTGAAGATGAGGCCATCCTTTAAAGCTGATCAAACATTCCCTTCTGCGCCTCTGAAGATAAGGCCATCCTTTAAATTTTATAAAACATGCTGTTCTGTACCTCTGAAGATGAGGCCATCCTTTAAAGTTGATAAAAAATTCCGTTCTGTGCCTCTGAAGATGAGGACTTCCTTTAAAGTTGAGAAACATTCTGTTCTGCTCCTCTGAAGATGAGGCCATCCTTTTGAGTTGATCAAACATTCCATTTGCGCCTTTGAAGATGAGGCCATCCGTTAAAGGGTATAAAACATTTCGTGTTGTGCCTCTTGAGATGAGGCCATCTTTTAAAGTTGAGAAAACATTCCATTCTGTGCCTCTCAAGATGAGGCCATCCTTTAAAGTTTATAAAACATTCCATTCTGTGCCTTTGAAGATGAGGCCATCCTTTAAAGTTGATCAAACATTCCGTTCTGCGCAATTGAAGATGAGGCCATCTTATAAATAAAAAAAAAAACATTCCGTTCTGTGCCTCTGAAGATGAGGCCATGCTTTAAAGTTTATAAAACATTACGTTCTGCTCCTCTGAAGATGAGGCCATCCTTTATAGTTGATCAAACATTCAGTTCTGCCCCTTTGAAGAAGAGGCCATCCTTTAAACTTCCCTTCCCTTCCCTTCTGCGCCTCTGAAGATGAGGCCATTCTTTAAAGTTTATAAAAAATTTTGTTCTGCTCCTCTGAAGATGAGGCCATCCTTTAAAGTTGATCAAACATTCTGTTCTGTGCCTCTGAAGATGAGGCCATCTTTGAAGTTGATAAAACATTTTGTTTTGTACCTCTGAAGATGAGGCCATCCTTTAAAGTTTATAAAACATTCTGCTCTGCCTCTCTAAGATGAGGTCATCCTTTAACATTGAGAAAACATGCCGTTCTGCACCTCTGATAACGGCCATCATTTAAAGTTGATAAAACATTCTGTTCTGCGCCTCTGAAGATGAGGCCATGCTTTAAAGTTGATAACAGGTTCTGTTCTGTGCCTCTGAAGATGAGGCCATCCTTTTAAGTTTATAAAACATTACATTCTGTGCCTCTGAAGATGAGGCCATCCTTTATAGTTCATAAAACATTCTGTTATGTGCCTTTGAAAATGAGGCCATCCTTTAACGTTGATCAAACATTCTGTTCTGTGCCTTTGAAGATGAGGCCATCCTTTAAAGTTGATAAAACATTCCGTTCTGTGCTTTTGAAGATGAGGCCATCCTTTAAAGTTGATAAAACATTCCGTTCTGTGCCTCTGAAGATGAGGCCGCCCTTAAAGTGGATAAAACATTCTGTTCTGAGCCTTTGAAGATGAGGCCATCCTTTAAAGTTGAGAAAACATTCTATTCTGTGCCTCTGAAGATGAGGCCATCATTTAAAGTTGATAAAACATTCTGTTCTGCGCCTCTGAAGATGAGGCCATGCTTTAAAGTTGATAACAGGTTCTGTTCTGTGCCTCTGAAGATGAGGCCATCCTTTTAAGTTTATAAAACATTACATTCTGTGCCTCTGAAGATGAGGCCATCCTTTATAGTTCATAAAACATTCTGTTATGTGCCTTTGAAAATGAGGCCATCCTTTAACGTTGATCAAACATTCTGTTCTGTGCCTTTGAAGATGAGGCCATCCTTTAAAGTTGATAAAACATTCCGTTCTGTGCTTTTGAAGATGAGGCCATCCTTTAAAGTTGATAAAACATTCCGTTCTGTGCCTCTGAAGATGAGGCCGCCCTTAAAGTGGATAAAACATTCTGTTCTGTGCCTTTGAAGATGAGGCCATCCTTTAAAGTTGAGAAAAAATTCTATTCTGTGCCTCTGAAGATGAGACCATCTTTTAAAGTTGATAAAACATTCCGTTCTGTGCCTCTGAAGATGAGGCCGCCCTTAAAGTGGATAAAACATTCTGTTCTGTGCCTTTGAAGATGAGGCCGTCCTTTAAAGTTGAGAAAACATTCTATTCTTTGCCTCTGAAGATGAGGCCATCTTTTAAAGTTGATAAAACATTCTGTTCTGCGCCTCTGAAGATGAGGCCATGCTTTAAAGTTGATAAAACATTCTGTTCTGCACCTCTGAAGATGAGGCCATCCTTTAAAGTTTATAAAACATTCTGTTCTGTGCCTCTAAAGATGAGGCCATCTTTAAAGTTGATAACATGTTCCGCTCTGCGCCTCTGAAGATGAGGCCATCCTTTAAAGTTTATAAAACATTCCGTTCTGTGCCTTTGAAGATGAGGCCATCCTTGAAAGTTGATAACACGTTCCGTTCTGTGCCTCTGAAGATGAGGCCATCCTTTAAAGTTGAGAAAACATTACGTTCTGTGCCTCTGAAGATGAGGCCATCATTTAAAGTTGATCAAACATTCCAGTCTGTGCCATGGAAGATGAGGCCATCCTTTAAAGTTAAAAAAACATACTGTTCTGTGCTGTTGACAAGATGTTATCCTTTAAAGTTGATAAAACATTCTGTTTTGTGCCTCTGAAGATAAAGCCATCCTTTAAAGTTTATAAAACATTCTATTCTGTGCCTCTGAAGAAGAGGCCATCCTTTAAAGTTGATCAAACATTCTGTTCTGTGCCTCTGAAGAAGAGGCCATCCTTTAAAGTTGAGAAAACATTCTGTTATGTGCCTCTGAAGATAAGGCCATCCTTTAAAGTTGATCAAACATTCCGTTCTGCGCCTCTGAAGATGAGGCCATCCTTTAAAGTTTATAAAACATTCTGCTCTGCCTCTCTAAGATGAGGCCATCCTTTAACATTGAGAAAACATGCCGTTCTGCACCTCTGATAACGGCCATCATTTAAAGTTGATAAAACATTCTGTTCTGCGCCTCTGAAGATGAGGCCATCCTTTAAAGTTGATAACAGGTTCTGTTCTGTGCCTCTGAAGATGAGGCCATCCTTTAAAGTTTATAAAACATTACATTCTGTGCCTCTGAAGATGAGGCCATCCTTTATAGTTCGTAAAACATTCTGTTATGTGCCTTTGAAAATGAGGCCATCCTTTAACGTTGATCAAACATTCTGTTCTGTGCCTTTGAAAATGAGGCCATCCTTTAAAGTTGAGAAAACATTCTATTCTGTGCCTCTGAAGATGAGGCCATCTTTTAAAGTTGATAAAACATTCCGTTCTGTGCCTCTGAAGATGAGGCCGCCCTTAAAGTGGATAAAACATTCTGTTCTGTGCCTTTGAAGATGAGGCCGTCCTTTAAAGTTGAGAAAACATTCTATTCTTTGCCTCTGAAGATGAGGCCATGCTTTAAAGTTGATAAAACATTCTGTTCTGCGCCTCTGAAGATGAGGCCATGCTTTAAAGTTGATAAAACATTCTGTTCTGCACCTCTGAAGATGAGGCCATCCTTTAAAGTTGATAAAACATTCTGTTCTGCACCTCTGAAGATGAGGCCATCCTTTAAAGTTTATAAAACATTCTGTTCTGTGCCTCTGAAGATGAGGCCATCTTTAAAGTTGATAACACATTCTGCTCTGCGCCTCTGAAGATGAGGCCATCCTTTAAAGTTTATAAAACATTCCGTTCTGTGCTTTTGAAGATGAGGCCATCCTTGAAAGTTGATAACACGTTCCGTTCTGTGCCTCTGAAGATGAGGCCATCCTTTAAAGTTTATAAAACATTCCGTTCTGTGCCTTTGAAGATGAGGCCATCCTTGAAAGTTGATAACACGTTCCGTTCTGTGCCTCTGAAGATGAGGCCATCCTTTAAAGTTGAGAAAACATTCCGTTCTGTGCCTCTGAAGATGAGGCCGCCCTTAAAGTTGATAAAACATTCTGTTCTGTGCCTTTGAAGATGAGGCCATCCTTTAAAGTTGAGAAAACATTCTATTCTGTGCCTCTGAAGATGAGGCCATCTTTTAAAGTTGATAAAACATTCTGTTCTGCGTCTCTGAAGATAAGGCCATCCTTTAAAGTTGATAAAACATTCTGTTCTGCGCCTCTGAAGATGAGGCCATCCTTTAAAGTTGATAAAACATTCTGTTCTGCGCCTCTGAAGATGAGGCCATCCTTTAAAGTTGATAAAACATTCTGTTCTGCACCTCTGAAGATGAGGCCATCCTTTAAAGTTTATAAAACATTCTGTTCTGTGCCTCTGAAGATGAGGCCATCTTTAAAGTTGATAACACGTTCCGCTCTGCGCCTCTGAAGATGAGGCCATCCTTTAAAGTTTATAAAACATTACGTTCTGTGCCTCTGAAGATGAGGCCATCCTTTACAGTTTATAAAACATTCTGCTCAGCTTTTGAAGATGAGGCCATCCTTTACAGTTGATCAAACATTCCGTTCTGTGCCTCTGAAGATGAGGCAATCCTTTAAAGTTGATAAAACATTCCGTTCTGTGCCTTTGAAGATGATGCCATCCTTTAAAGTTGATAAAACATTCCGTTCTGTGCCTCTGAAGATGAGGAGGCCCTTAAAGTTGATAAAACATTCTGTTCTGTGCCTTTGAAGATGAGGCCGTCCTTTAAAGTTGATAAAACATTCTGTTCTGCACCTCTGAAGATGAGGCCATCCTTTAAAGTTGATAAAACATTCCGTTCTGTGCTTTTGAAGATGAGGCCATCCTTTAAAGTTGATAAAACATTCCGTTCTGTGCCTCTGAAGATGAGGCCATCATTTAAAGTTGATAAAAGGTTCTGTTCTGTGCCTCTGAAGATGAGGCCATCCTTTAAAGTTGAGAAAACATTCTATTCTGTGCCTCTGAAGATGAGGCCATCTTTTAAAGTTGATAAAACATTCCGTTCTGTGCCTCTGAAGATGAGGCCGCCCTTAAAGTTGATAAAACATTCTGTTCTGTGCCTTTGAAGATGAGGCCGTCCTTTACAGTTGAGAAAACATTCTATTCTTTGCCTCTGAAGATGAGGCCATCTTTTAAAGTTGATAAAACACTCTGTTCTGCGCCTCTGAAGATGAGGCCATGCTTTAAAGTTGATAAAACACTCTGTTCTGCGCCTCTGAAGATGAGGCCATCCTTTAAAGTTGATAAAACATTCTGTTCTGCACCTCTGAAGATGAGGCCATCCTTTAAAGTTTATAAAACATTCTGTTCTGTGCCTCTGAAGATGAGGCCATCCATTAAAGTAGATAAAACATTCTGTTCTGCCTCTGAAGATGAGGCCATCCTTTAAAGTTTATAAAACATTCCGTTCTGTGCCTTTGAAGATGAGGCCATCCTTGAAAGTTGATAACACGTTCCGTTCTGTGCCTCTGAAGATGAGGCCATCCTTTAAAGTTTATAAAACATTCCGTTCTGTGCCTTTGAAGATGAGGCCATCCTTGAAAGTTGATAACACGTTCCGTTCTGTGCCTCTGAAGATGAGGCCATCCTTTAAAGTTGAGAAAACATTACGATCTGTGCCTCTGAAGATGAGGCCATCCTTTACAGTTTATAAAACATTCTGTTCTGTGCCTTTGAAGATGAGGCCATCCTTTAACGTTGATCAAACATTCCGTTCTGTGCCTTTGAAGATGAGGCCATCCTTTAAAGTTGAGAAAACATTCCGTTCTGTGCCTCTGAAGATGAGGCCGCCCTTAAAGTTGATAAAACATTCTGTTCTGTGCCTTTGAAGATGAGGCCATCCTTTAAAGTTGAGAAAACATTCTATTCTGTGCCTCTGAAGATAAGGCCATCCTTTAAAGTTGATAAAACATTCTGTCCTGCGCCTCTGAAGATGAGGCCATCCTTTAAAGTTGATAAAACATTCTGTTCTGCGCCTCTGAAGATGAGGCCATCCTTTAAAGTTCATAAAACATTCTGTTCTGCACCTCTGAAGATGAGGCCATCCTTTAAAGTTTATAAAACATTCCGTTCTGTGCCTCTGAAGATGAGGCCATCTTTAAAGTTGATAACACGTTCCGCTCTGCGCCTCTGAAGATGAGGCCATCCTTTAAAGTTTATAAAACATTACGTTCTGTGCCTCTGAAGATGAGGCCATCCTTTACAGTTTATAAAACATTCTGCTCAGCTTTTGAAGATGAGGCCATCCTTTACAGTTGATCAAACATTCCGTTCTGTGCCTTTGAAGATGAGGCCATCCTTTAAAGTTGATAAAACATTCCGTTCTGTGCCTTTGAAGATGATGCCATCCTTTAAAGTTGATAAAACATTCCGTTCTGTGCCTCTGAAGATGAGGCGGCCCTTAAAGTTGATAAAACATTCTGTTCTGTGCCTTTGAAGATGAGGCCGTCCTTTAAAGTTGATAAAACATTCTGTTCTGCACCTCTGAAGATGAGGCCATCCTTTAAAGTTTATAAAACATTACGTTCTGTGCCTCTGAAGATGAGGCCATCCTTTAAAGTTGATAAAACATTCTGTTCTGCACCTCTGAAGATGAGGCCATCCTTTAAAGTTTATAAAACATTCCGTTCTGTGCCTTTGAAGATGAGGCCGTCCTTTAAATTTGATAAAACATTCTGTTCTGTGCCTTTGAAGATGAGGCCATCCTTTACAGTTTATTCAACATTCTGTTCTGTGCCTCTGAAGATGAGGCCATCCTTTACAGTTTATAAAACATTCCGTTCTGTGCCTTTGAAGATGAGGCCGTCCTTTAAATTTGATAAAACATTCCGTTCTGTGCCTTTGAAGATGAGGCCATCTTTGTTTAAAATTTCTGTTCTGTGCCTTTGAAGATGAGGCCGTCCTTTAAATTTGATAAAACATTCCGTTCTGTGCCTTTGAAGATGAGGCCATCCTTTACAGTTCATTCAACATTCCGTTCTGTGCCTTTGAAGATGAGGCCATCCTTGAAAGTTGATAACACGTTCCGTTCTGTGCCTCTGAAGATGAGGCCATCCTTTAAAGTTGAGAAAACATTACGTTCTGTGCCTCTGAAGATGAGGCCATCCTTTACAGTTTATAAAACATTCTGTTCTGTGCCTTTGAAGATGAGGCCGCCCTTAAAGTGGATAAAACATTCTGTTCTGAGCCTTTGAAGATGAGGCCATCCTTTAAAGTTGATAAAACATTCTGTTCTGTGCCTCTGAAGATGAGGCCATCCTTTAAAGTTGATAAAACATTCTGTTCTGCGTCTCTGAAGATGAGGCCATCCTTTAAAGTTGATAAAACATTCTGTTCTGCACCTCTGAAGATGAGGCCATCCTTTAAAGTTTATAAAACATTCTGTTCTGTGCCTCTGAAGATGAGGCCATCTTTAAAGTTGATAACACGTTCCGCTCTGCGCCTCTGAAGATGAGGCCATCCTTTAAAGTTTATAAAACATTACGTTCTGTGCCTCTGAAGATGAGGCCATCCTTTACAGTTTATAAAACATTCTGCTCAGCTTTTGAAGATGAGGCCATCCTTTACAGTTGATCAAACATTCCGTTCTGTGCCTTTGAACATGAGGCCATCCTTTAAAGTTGATAAAACATTCCGTTCTGTGCCTTTGAAGATGATGCCATCCTTTAAAGTTGATAAAACATTCTGTTCTGTGCCTTTGAAGATGAGGCCGTCCTTTAAAGTTCATAAAACATTCTGTTCTGCACCTCTGAAGATGAGGCCATCCTTTAAAGTTTATAAAACATTCTGTTCTGCACCTCTGAAGATGAGGCCATCCTTTAAAGTTTATAAAACATTCCGTTCTGTGCCTTTGAAGATGAGGCCGTCCTTTAAATTTGATAAAACATTCCGTTCTGTGCCTTTGAAGATGAGGCCATCCTTTACAGTTCATTCAACATTCTGTTCTGTGCCTCTGAAGATGAGGCGGGGTCTGATGAGGCTCAACCTGCTGATTCATTGACAGATCTGTCAGATATTCGTTGTGCTTGGAGGAGGTGAACTGTACCAGGCAGGCAGAGCTGTAATTGGTGCTCTGCAGATTTTCTCCTGCTGCGTTGCCTCTCTGGGCAAACGCTGAGAAATGACAGGTAAGGAATCCCCACTCCCCTGTGAGTATACCTTACAGTCCAGTCTGAAAACTTCTTTATCTCTTAAAATGAATGTTCATGAAGGGGATTTGTGTTTCCTGTCATTCTAGAGACGGACGCTCATACACAGACACATTACCACGCTACAAGTAAACATGAAGCAGCGCAGGGTTCCCACGGCACCTTTGAGGAGGTAGAGAACTGTAAAAGTCACCGTTGAAGTTTTGATCTAAAACTATGACAGAAAATAAAATCCGGATAATTCTGTAAAGGAACATGAAAGCAGCGACCCCTCACCTCCAGGATGCCTGCGTCTCTGTCGGAGCCGTATTGAGGTTTGGTTTCTTGGTACGCTCTCTGTTCCTTAATACTCAACAGGGACAGCAGCTCCAAGCACTGACGACTCAGCGCTGTAAATAAACACAGATTATTACTGAGCACAGCTATCAATCACAGCTCACACCTTCTGATTTATTTCACACAGGAAACAGACCTGGATGGAATCATGAATCAGAGACAGATCAGACTCTCAGGGTCTGATTCATTCAAAGAATGGATCTGCTCCATAAGCCCGTGTCCCCTCAGTCTCACTATACCGTCAGTCTCTGACCTCCACGCCACTGTTGGTGGCTGTTAGCACCACCATTTATGAAACAGGCACCTTTAACAGCAGATCATTGAAATACACAGACACAGAGATGCTGTTGGCTCTGCAGCAATTAGAGGAGCATTTAACCCTTTGTTGTGTCTCTCAACCAGACAGCCATCAGCAGTCTTAAAAGCAGGAAATTAATCCCACAATCCTTTGGTGAATCAGACCCCCAGGCCAGATCAGATATCTCAGCATTATTCAGCGTTTACCAGAATTCTCTGCTCTCAGCTGCTGGATAAAATGACAACGGAAAATAACATGAACAATGAACAACGACAACAAAAACGACAAAAAAAAGGCCCAAATACATATGAAATAAACAATTTTTATAAACTTCTGTAGACATGGTTGCAAAAATCTGTAGATGTGTTTGTGAACATCCGTAGATGTGTGTATTAACATCTGTAGACATGGTTGTAAACATCTGCAGACGTGTTGATTAACATCTGTAGACTAGTTGTAGACATCTGTAGATGTGTTTATTAACATATTTAGATGTGTTTGTAAACATCTGTAGATGTGTTTATTCACATATTTAGATGTGTTTGTAAACATCTGTAGATGTGTTTATTCACATATTTAGATGTGTTTTTAAACATCTGTAGATGTGTTTATTCACATATTTAGATGTGTTTGTAAACATCTGTAGATGTGTTTATTCACATATTTAGATGTGTTTGTAAACATCTGTAGATGTGTTTATTCACATATTTAGATGTGTTTGTAAACATCTGTAGATGTGTTTATTCACATGTTTAGATGTGTTTGTAAACATCTGTAGATGTGTTTAATAACATGTTTAGATGTGTTTGTAAACATCTGTAGATGTGTTTAATAACATATTTAGATGTGTTTGTAAACATCTGTAGATGTGTTTATTCACATATTTAGATGTGTTTGTAAACATCTGTAGATGTGTTTAATAACATATTTAGATGTGTTTGTAAACATCTGTAGATGTGTTTATTCACATATTTAGATGTGTTTGTAAACATCTGTAGATGTGTTTAATAACATATTTAGATGTGTTTGTAAACATCTGTAGATGTGTTTATTAACATATTAAATTAAAAAATCGGAAAATAAATCTTTTGTACACACAAGTAAAGGTGGTCTCGATTCCACAAGAGTTAACTCCCCAAAACATTAAAGTCCTCTGCGTAGCCCTGTGAGCCACGACGATCACAACAAGGGAGCACTGTTCAAGGGAGAGTGTCCACTCACAACACCTGTGAGCCAACACCTCCACATACCGGTTTACTATATCCGCTACAATTTAACCACAAATATCAGTGGCGAGGGGACATCTTGGATTGAGCTGCTCTAAAACAACTTGGAGAAAACCCAAACACATTTTGACAGGTAGTTTGTGAAAAGCAGGATTTCTTTCACCACTGCCTCACACTCCACTTTGTCGTTGGACAGTTAGCTGACGATTTTTTTTTTTTTCAAATGACAATCCTTTGAAAAAGGTAAATCACCTTTATTTTCTAAAGGAAGTAACACCAGTGATATGGTATACTTTCACAGTATGAGTTAAGATAATTATTTATGTTTAGTTGTTTATGTCATTTTATGAACGTTTATATAACATTGTGTTTGAAATGGCAGGGTTTTTTTTGGAAATGTTCGTATTTTTGTATTTCTGATAATACTTCCCTCAACAGAGATACATGACAGTAGAGACAGGCACTCACAAAATCCTTGACTGTTGATGATTAAATATGAAAAAGTAAATTGATGGCTCAGGGAGGTTTAATTGTTCTCATGGCACTTTTTTTCTGTTTAATGTTAAAAATGCGCAAATAAAGCATATTTCCAATTTTTTTTTTTTTCAGGAAAGGTTGGGACAGAAAAATGTGCATTAATGACCACGATCATATGCATATGCATATCCTATACATACATATCCACATAAAGTACATTTGTGATTTTAAATCACAGATATATACTTTCATCTGATCAAACTGTGTCGATCACATGCAGCGTTTCCATGGTGATGACAGCTATCTGTAACAGCCTTAAACAATGTTGATTGAAAAAAAACAAAACATTTGCCCTGCTTTTCACAAACTACCTGCCAAATTGTGTTCGGGGTTTTCTCCAAGTTGTTTTAGAGCAGCTCAATCCAAGATGTCCCCTCGCCACTGATATTTGTGGTTAAATTGTAGCGGATATAGTAAACCGGTGTGTGGAGGTGTTGGCTCACAGGTGTTGTGAGTGGACACTCTCCCTTGAACAGTGCTCCTGTAGCTGAGCCTGTAGCTGTCAGCGTGTATACAAGGTTACTAATGTGTTGTGTTTAATCTAGCCATGGTGTGACACAAACTCAGGGGAACCAGTTGTTTTAGATCAGGCAAACCAAAATGTTTCCTTCCTGCTGACATGGTCGATTGATACCTGTCAGGTGAGCATCATTGTTGTGATCGTCGTGGCTCACGGGGCTACGCAGAGGACTTTAATATTTTGGGGAGTTAACTCTCGTGGAATCGAGACCACCTTTACTGGTGTGTACAAAAGATTTATTTTCCGATTTTTTAATTTAATGTTGGCAACTGTGACACACTACTCACCCATTCAAACATTTTAGCTGCAATAGAAAGGAGATGTGACTTGTAAATCGCCGTTGATATGTTTATGAATGTGTGTCGAATCTGCGACTGCAGCAGAGGCTGTTGGGTAAACACACCAACAGCTGGATCACAGACACCAGCTAGAGTGGAAACCAGTAGGGCGATGACACCGGTAATAGAAGGTGATTTGTGTTGCCGTGGAGGGTACCTGCTGTACTGGTGCTCCCAGGACTGCTGACTCTTCCTCATCTGGACCTGACTGAAGCCAATCTCCCACTGCAGACTGTTCACCTCCTGGACCCAATCAGACAGAAATACAAGAATCACATCAAATGCATAAGAAGCATGACAAACAGACGCATCAAACACATGATCATAACTAGCTCCATGTGGATAACAGAGTCCATCCTGATACTATGGATGTTCGATAAATGACCCTCTTCCTCCTTCCACATCTAGAGACGGCCACATTCCTAGATGTGGATGACTCCTTGTTTGACATTCTCTTTCTCCTTGGAGCTGCTTCAGGACTGATCCTGAGTCACGGTGAAACACCTGTTATTCTTAGAGACACTGCTGTGTTATGGCTGGACTCTTGTAAGGCTCTGATATGGGACAATCTGCTCTATCGTCCTGGTGCAGCCCTGGAGACAGATGAGGATCAGCAGTGCTGAAAGAACGTGTTTGCTCCGTCCTGATTTCTCTAGTTTTTTTGTTGTCAGGTTTCAGATCATCAGAACTCATTTTCAGAATCAGTAGATTTCCATTCAGAACTCCAAGATGGCTGCTGCTGTGTTTCTTTCTATGTATGTCTAGTCTCTGATGTTTTGTTCCACCCTGGATTAGAAGGAGACAGAGCTGAATGCTTCCTTGGTCATCATTTAGACTGATTTATAACTTCATGCTCTGGGCCTGCCAGCATAATGCAAACACAGTGGTTTACGTCTATCCTTGTTTACCATGGATTTATTCCGCTGTTTTCTGTTTGTCTTAAGGACCTAGACGGTGGTGATCAGCGGGTTTGTGAGTCTAAATCAAACAGACCCAGCCTTTGTTTAAACAGCATTCACCTTCTCCAGAGCTTTGGCCTTCTCCTCGCTCTTCTGCAGAACGCTCTTGGTGTGACACGTGGCTTTGTCCAGGATGGCCTAAGACGACACAAGCAACATTAGATAGAGGACATTTAAATTTCTGTTAAAGGCTCGATGCTAAACACTGAGAGACCCTTATGATCAATTTTCTCTGAGCTCTGATTGGCTGACTTGATAAGCGAATAAAGAGCATGACTGTGGCTAAAGCTGGAGTCCTACATACACATGTACAATTCACTGAATAACAACAAATACCTCTGAACACCTTAAACACAGACTGAGGCAGCAAAAAAACTCCACAGAAGGAGCAGACTCATCAAAATGTCTTTAAAGATCTGAGACCAGAAAAAAGGATAAGAGGGTTGAGTTGTCAGAGGGTTTGTAGAGTCCGTCTACAGAGACTGGAATCGTTTATCAGAAGGAGACTGTGACGTCCACTCTAAACCAGTCTCTAGGACAGTGGGGTCTACTGTGACATCCACTCTAAACCGGTCTCTAGGACAGTGGGGTCTACTGTGACATCCACTCTAAACCGGTCTCTAGGACAGTGGGGTCTACTGTGACGTCTGCTCAAAACCTGTCTCAAGGATAGTTGGGTCTACTGTGACATCCACTCTAAACCGGTCTCTAGGAGAGTCGGGTCTACTGTGACGTCAGCTCTAAACCGGTCTCTAGGACAGTGGGGTCTACTGTGACGTCTGCTCTAAACTGGTCTCAAGGATAGTTGGGTCTACTGTAACATCCACTCTAAACCGGTCTCTAGGACAGTGGGGTCTACTGTGATGTCCGCTCTAAACCGGTCTTTAGGACAGTGGCGTCTACTGTCACTTCCACTCTAAACCGGTCTCTAGGACAGTGGGGTTTACTGTGACACCCACTCTAAACTGGTCTCTAGGACAGTCGGGTCTACTGTGACGTCTGGTCTAAACTGGTCTCTAGGACAGTGGGGTCTACTGTGACATCCACTCTAAACCAGTCTCTAGGAGAGTCGGGTCTACTGTAACATCCACTCTAAACCGGTCTCTAGGAGAGTGGGGTCTACTGTGACGTCCACTCTGAACTGGTCTCAAGGATAGTTGGGTCTACTGTAACATCCACTCTAAACCGGTCTCTAGGAGAGTGGGGTCTACTGTCACATCCACTCTAAACCGGTCTCTAGGACAGTTGGGTCTACTGTCACATCCACTCTAAACCGGTCTCTAGGACAGTCGGGTCTACTGTCACATCCACTCTAAACCGGTCTCTAGGACAGTCGGGTCTACTGTCACATCCACTCTAAACCGGTCTCTAGGACAGTCGGGTCTACTGTGATGTCCACTCTAAACCGGTCTCTAGGACAGTGGGGTCTACTGTGACATCCACTCTAAACCGGTCTCAAGGATAGTTGGGTCTACTGTGACGTCCACTCTAAACCAGTCTCTAGGACATAGGGGTCTACTGTGACGTCTGCTCTAAACCGGTCTCTAGGAGAGTGGGGTCTACTGTGATGTCTCCTCTAAACCGGTCTCTAGGAGAGTTGGGTCTACTGTCACATCCACTCTAAACCGGTCTCTAGGACAGTCGGGTCTACTGTCACATCCACTCTAAACCGGTCTCAAGGACAGTCGGGTCTACTGTCACATCCACTCTAAACCGGTCTCTAGGACAGTCGGGTCTACTGTGATGTCCACTCTAAATCGGTCTCTAGGACAGTGGGGTCTACTGTGACATCCACTCTAAACCGGTCTCAAGGATAGTTGGGTCTACTGTGACGTCCACTCTAAACCAGTCTCTAGGACATAGGGGTCTACTGTGACGTCTGCTCTAAACCGGTCCCTAGGACAGTGGGGTTTACTGTGACACCCACTCTAAACTGGTCTCTAGGACAGTCGGGTCTACTGTGACGTCTGGTCTAAACTGGTCTCTAGGACAGTGGGACCTACTGTCACATCCACTCTAAACCGGTCTCTAGGACAGTGGGGTCTACTGTGACGCCCACTCTAAACCGGTCTCAAGGATTGTTGGGTCTACTGTGACGTCTGCTCTAAACCAGTCTCTAGGACAGTGGGGTTTACTGTGACACCCACTCTAAACTGGTCTCTAGGACAGTCGGGTCTACTGTGACGTCTGGTCTAAACCGGTCTCTAGGACAGTGGGGTCTACTGTGACGTCTGCTCTAAACCGGTCTCAAGGATAGTTGGGTCTACTGTGACGTCTGCTCTAAACCGGTCTCAAGGATAGTTGGGTCTACTGTGACGTCTGCTTTAAACCGGTCTCAAGGATAGTTGGGTCTAGTGTGACGTCTGCTCAAAACCAGTCTCTAGGACAGTGGGGTCTACTGTGACATCTGCTCTAAACCGGTCTCAAGGATAGTTGGGTCTACTGTGACGTCTGCTCTAAACCGGTCTCAAGGATAGTTGGGTCTACTGTGACGTCTGCTTTAAACCGGTCTCAAGGATAGTTGGGTCTAGTGTGACGTCTGCTCAAAACCAGTCTCTAGGACAGTGGGGTCTACTGTGACATCTGCTCTAAACCGGTCTCTAGGACAGTCGGGTCTACTGTGACGTCTGCTCTTAACCGGTCTCTAGGACAGTGGGGTCTACTGTGACGCCCACTCTAAACCGGTCTCAAGGATTGTTGGGTCTACTGTGACGTCTGCTCTAAACCAGTCTCTAGGACAGTGGGGTCTACTGTGACGTCTGCTCTAAACCGGTCTCAAGGATAGTTGGGTCTACTGTGACGTCTGCTCTAAACCGGTCTCAAGGATAGTTGGGTCTACTGTGACGTCTGCTTTAAACCGGTCTCAAGGATAGTTGGGTCTAGTGTGACGTCTGCTCAAAACCAGTCTCTAGGACAGTGGGGTCTACTGTGACATCTGCTCTAAACCGGTCTCTAGGACAGTGGGGTCTACTGTGACGTCCGCTCTTAACTGGTCTCAAGGATAGTTGGGTCTGGGGTCACATGATGGCACCGAGCAAGATGGCTACTTAGGCTTGAGCCTCCGGCATCACCAGTGTATATTTCATGTGAATATACCGGCATTCGTAACTTTTACATTACTTTTTCACTCACAAGTTGCCGATTATAACCATCTCCCAGTAACGACATGCTGAATTCCCGGAAAAATGATGAAAACGCTTCTCAACAACAGCAAAGTGCCAGACCTACTCATAGCTGGAAAGCTAACCAGGGTTCTCCTCCTTCACCGTTTCTGAAGGCTGTGGACGAGTCCATCTCCACTGCTAAAATGCACGGGCTTCTACAGAAAGTAGCGAACAATCAAACGAAAATCCTGAATGATCAAGCCAAACATTTTGAAGATGTCCACAAGGACCTGTCAGAAACAAGAAGAGCTGTTGTGGCGATTGAGGCTAAGCTAGCCAACATGCTAACGAGGATGACTAGTGCAGAGGCTCATCTGGCTATGCTGGAGGAAGCAGAGAGGCAACGCTGCGACTCCCCACCAGCTTTAGCTTCTGAGGTTGAAAAGCTGAACGCCAAGCTAATTGAATATGAGGATCGGGATAGGCGACTGAATCTACGTATTTACGGTTTTCCAGAACGTGTTGAAGATATGGATGCCATATCATTTCTGAGGCTGATTCCCCGAGATCCTCTGGGCTGAGTTCCAGGGAGGGCTGGATTTGGAGCGCGCTCATCGGTCGCTACTACCACCTAAACCCGGAGCCCCTCCAAGGCCTTTCATCGTTCGCTTCCTCAGATTTCAGCAGAAGGAGCGGGTGAGACAACTTGCCAGAGAAATTGGGGATGTTCGCTGGCAAAACCACAAGGTAAGCTTCTATCAAGATTTCTCCAAGGCCACGCAGGAGCGTCGTCACTCTTTCCTGGAGTGTAAACGTCTGCTTCACTCAGCTAAAATCCTGTTTGGCATCGGCTATCCTGCTGTGCTTTCATTTACGACGGCGAGCGGGATAAAGCATCGTTTTGAAGATCCCAAGAAGGCTTTGAAATGCATCAAAAATCTGTAACTGACCCGGACTGGCATTGTGATGCCCCAGCCCCCCCCCACAAAGTTTTTGCACTATGCAGAGTGACTTGGGTAAGACAATGTGACTTTTCTCTTGCCATCTCCCTCTCTGATAGATGAATATTTTGGGTTTACAACACTGAGTAGCGGAGATGTTTTCTTTTATCTTTTACTTTTTATTTTATTTTTTAAAATTTTTTATCGTGGACTACCTAATGCGTTACTACCGTAACCTGCCTCATAGTACAGGTCTACCACTTTTATCTTTTGACCGTCATTGCTGTTGCTGTTGCTGTGGGTTCACACTTGTTCATATTCTGAAGACCATATGTGTATTATTAACAGGTGGGCATTTTATGCCTTGGTTATCAGTGATGTGTGTCTGCGGGGTGTGTGCGTGGGGTGGGGAGCATGCACAAGACTGCCGTAGTCTGCTGAAGGGCTCCATTAATGCTATAAGGCAGATGTTAAAGAAAATGTTCACATGGTTGTCGCTTTGTTTCCTTTGATAGCTGGTGGTGTCGCTGCCACACTTGGGTGGCCTGAAACTCTTAGTTCCTTGAGTTAGTTATCCAGTTGTGGATTTATGTGGAAGGTTTGACAGCATGCCTCCTCACCTTCCTTTGTTCTTTTTGGTGTTTCTGATGTTTTTTGTCTTTTCTTTTTCTGGGGTGTTTTTATTTTATGGATCTAGACTTCTCTTTAATCGCTGTTCGGGCAGCTCCTTTTTTATTTTTTTTTTAAGCATATGACGGCTCTCACTTTCATTTCAGTCAACGCCAGGGGTCTTAACATTCCACACAAAAGAACTACTGTGCTAGAGTTCCTCCGTAGAGAAAATGTAGATTTTGCTATGATACAGGAATCTCATTTACTGTGCAGAGATTGCGGTCGTCTAGCCAGTAAGCTTTATCACCCTATTGCAACTTCATCTGCAGCTACAAAATGTAAGGGGGTTATGGTGCTGTGTAAACGCAAACTAAAATTTGACATTATTGAGTCTTGGGCAGATGATGCAGGTCAGATAGCTATTGCCAAGATCCGTATGGATGGGAAAAACACTGCACTTATTTCTGCTTATTCCCCTAATACGTTTGACGCCTCTTTTTATGAACTACTAAGTAAAACTCTGCTTGATCTCAGAGGTTTTTATTTAGTTTTAGGGGCAGACTTCAATGCTGTATGGGACAGCAGCATGGACAGAACGGGTGGCATCGAGAGTAGGGGCCAACGTCTTGCGTCCGAGGCGCTCCGCAGATGGGCATCCGATACTGGCATGGTTGACATTTGGCGTATGTTAAACTAAACCCTTCTTTAAAAGACTTTTCATTTTACTCAGGGAGGCAAAAATCCTTTTCGGGGTTAGATTTTATCTTCGCTTCGAGGGACTTATTTCAAAATATTCAAAATACGCGTTATATTCCGATTACCTGGTCTGATCACAAAAAAATATATTGTTTGGTTACTATTCGTCCATCTCCCACTAAAGCTCCTAGGTGGCGATTCAATTCATCTTTATTGTGAAATGAAAAACTCATAGACCAGTTTAAAAGTAACTTTAGTGAGTTTTTGGAGTTTAATGTTGGCTCTGTTTCCGATCCAAGGATATTGGGGGAGGCAGTGAAGGGCTTTATAAGGAGTAATACCACCTTATATGCCTCAATACGGAATAAGAAACGTACAGCCGAATTAGAAGCTTTGGAATCAAAATATGCGACCCTTGATGCTGCCCTGCAACACAGCTTTGACGACCACACAGCCCTACAGAAGGAACTGGTTAAAAAGGAGATTAATTCCCTTCTGAAACACCGCTCAGAATTTCTCATGCATAAAACGAGGCAAAATTATTACTTTAACTCCTCAAAACCCAGTCATCTACTGGCTATGAAACTTGGGACGGACGAGCATTTTGCTGATATTTTTTGCATCAAAGACAAAGATGGCATTATACAATCAAACCCAAAGGAAGTAAATGCTTCTTTCGCCTCCTTTTATCAGGAGTTATATAAATCAGAAAGAAATTTCAACAAACATACCTGCAATAACTTTTTAAATAATATCAAACTATCTCGCCTTAGTAAAGATGACTCCGCTAAATTAGATGGCCCTGTTACATTGCAGGAATGTGAAGCAGCTGTTCGGGATATGCGCAAAGGTAGATCACCGGGGCCGGATGGTATTCCACCCGAATTCTACCTCACTTTTTGGCCTTTGATGGGCCTGCTGTTGGTGGATATAATCCAATATTCAATCAAAGACGGTTCATTTTCTAGGGATGTTATTTCAGCACTAATTTCGCTACTTCCTAAAAAAGGAAAGGATCTAGTAGAGTGTGCTAACTACAGGCCTCTCTCACTTTTGAATGCAGATTTAAAGATCTATGCAAAATTATTGGCCCAGCGGCTCCAAGCCCATATGGCAGAGCTGGTTTATTGTGACCAGACAGGGTTTATAAAGTCTAGACTGGCTACAGATAATAGAAGATTATTACACGTTATAGATGGCGTCCAAAGCTCAAGTTCCCCCTTCTGCTGTCCTTTCGGTAGACGCAATGAAGGCCTTTGACCGCCTGGAGTGGCCTTTCTTGTGGTCAGTGCTTGAGTCTATGAGATTTGGCATCCCTTTCATTAACATGATTAAAGTATTGTATAAAAACCCAACAGCCGTAGTGCTCACAGGCAGAACTAGCTCTCCGCCCTTCCCTATCTCGAGAGGATCAAGACAGGGCTGTCCGCTCAGTCCTTTGTTATTCGCGCTTTCTCTTGAACCACTGGCTTAAGCCATCTGCAGCTCAACCACAATCTCCCCAATTTCTATTAATGGAACCAACCATCACATTTCATTGTATGCTGATGACGTCTTATTGTATTTAAACAACCCAGTGCAAAGTATCCCACATGTTTTGACTACCTTTGAACATTATGGCAAGCTTTCCGGTTTCAAAATAAATTGGCAGAAATCCGTTTTGCTACCTTTAAATCAGGCCATGTGTAATGCACCCATCCCTGCGTCTATTCCAGTCACTAAAAACTTTATTTATCTGGGAATAGATGTTTATCCCTCCATACAGACATTAACTAATAACAATTTTTGTAATACACTTAACAAAGTAATGGCGGATCTTGACAGGGGGTCTAGCCCACTAAATTCACTTCATGGTAGGGTAGCTATTACTGAAATGAATATCCTGCCTAGAGTCAATTTTGTTAGCTCGATGCTTCCCCTTCCTCCACTCTCTCAATATTGGAGCAAACTGCAATCAGCAGTATCAAAATTTCTTTTGCCAGGTGGCTTTGTTTTAAGACTTTATGTGCAGCATTCATATAGACCCCTGGCGTTAGACATGTTGTGGATGAAAGACATTCTGGATCTGAGACCTATATTTGAGTGGGATAAAGTATGGGTTAATGTGGGATTAGCATCCAGAAATCCTGATCATCAGCAAATACATTACAATCATATACATAGGATATATACAACTCCTAGAAAGCTCTATTTGATGAAGGTTATTAATAATCCTATATGTACTTTTTGTTCTTCCAAAGCCATTGGTGGTTTTTTTCATATGTTCTGGGAATGTATCCCAGTGTCCAAGTTTTGGAAGATGGTTGCCTTTAGCCTTTCTAAGCTGTTTAAGATCAAATTGCCTTGTTTGCCTGCTATACTCATTTTGAATGATTTGCCAAAACTTGGTTTAACCCTGGACAAGAGAAGAGCATTGTTAGCTGGACTTACAGCTGGAAAAAACTAGTCGCCACACGTTGGAAACCTCCACACTCACTCTCTTTCCGAGCATGGGTTCTGACATATGTGGACATTGTTTATTTGGAGTTGTCAACAGCCAGAGTCCACGGAGCCCAAGACTCTGCGGTAAAGACTTGGTACTCACTTCTAACTAGCATCCGTGGGTTTCAGGTGTAAGGTATGACTGAGGCTTGTAGTTCTGGATCCAGGGAATGGGTGTTGTTTTTTTGTTTTGTTTTGTGTTGTCTTGTTTTGTTTTAAGTTTATGACTTCTGTTATTTTAATTGTGTATTTTTATATAAGTTTTGTACAGGTATGTAAATTTTATATACTGTGCTTTTTTTTGTAATGTATATAAGCCTGTCTATATTTTTCTTATATAAAAATAAAATAAAAAATTTGATCACAAAAAAAGGACAGTGGGGTCTACTGTGATGTCTGGTCTTATCTGGTCTCTAGGACAGTGGGGTCTACTGTGATGTCTGGTCTTATCTGGTCTCTAGAACAGTGGGGTCTACTGTGATGTCTGGTCTTATCTGGTCTCTAGGACAGTGGGGTCTACTGTGATGTCTGGTCTTATCTGGTCTCTAGAACAGTGGGGTCTACTGTGATGTCTGGTCTTATCTGGTCTCTAGGACAGTGGGGTCTACTGTGATGTCTGGTCTTATCTGGTCTCTAGGACAATGGGGTCTACTGTGATGTCTGGTCTTATCTGGTCTCTAGAACAGTGGGGTCTACTGTGATGTCTGGTCTTATCTGGTCTCTAGAACAGTGGGGTCTACTGTGATGTCTGGTCTTATCTGGTCTCTAGGACAGTGGGGTCTACTGTGATGTCTGGTCTTATCTGGTCTCTAGAACAGTGGGGTCAACTGTGATGTCTGGTCTTATCTGGTCTCTAGGACAATGGGGTCTACTGTGATGTCTGGTCTTATCTGGTCTCTAGGACAGTGGGGTCTACTGTGATGTCTGGTCTTATCTGGTCTCTAGGACAGTGGGGTCTACTGTGATGTCTGGTCTTATCTGGTCTCTAGGACAATGGGGTCTACTGTGATGTCTGGTCTTATCTGGTCTCTAGGACAGTGGGGTCTACTGTGATGTCTGGTCTTATCTGGTCTCTAGGACAGTGGGGTCTACTGTGATGTCTGGTCTTATCTGGTCTCTAGAACAGTGGGGTCTACTGTGATGTCTGGTCTTATCTGGTCTCTAGAACAGTGGGGTCTACTGTGATGTCTGGTCTTATCTGGTCTCTAGGACAGTGGGGTCTACTGTGATGTCTGGTCTTATCTGGTCTCTAGGACAGTGGGGTCTACTGTGATGTCTGGTCTTATCTGGTCTCTAGAACAGTGGGGTCTACTGTGATGTCTGGTCTTATCTGGTCTCTAGGACAGTGGGGTCTACTGTGATGTCTGGTCTTATCTGGTCTCTAGAACAGTGGGGTCTACTGTGATGTCTGGTCTTATCTGGTCTCTAGGACAGTGGGGTCTACTGTGATGTCTGGTCTTATCTGGTCTCTAGGACAGTGGGGTCTACTGTGATGTCTGGTCTTATCTGGTCTCTAGGACAATGGGGTCTACTGTGATGTCTGGTCTTATCTGGTCTCTAGGACAGTGGGGTCTACTGTGATGTCTGGTCTTATCTGGTCTCTAGAACAGTGGGGTCTACTGTGATGTCTGGTCTTATCTGGTCTCTAGAACAGTGGGGTCTACTGTGATGTCTGGTCTTATCTGGTCTCTAGGACAGTGGGGTCTACTGTGATGTCTGGTCTTATCTGGTCTCTAGAACAGTGGGGTCTACTGTGATGTCTGGTCTTATCTGGTCTCTAGGACAGTGGGGTCTACTGTGATGTCTGGTCTTATCTGGTCTCTAGGACAATGGGGTCTACTGTGATGTCTGGTCTTATCTGGTCTCTAGGACAATGGGGTCTACTGTGATGTCTGGTCTTATCTGGTCTCTAGGACAGTGGGGTCTACTGTGATGTCTGGTCTTATCTGGTCTCTAGGACAGTGGGGTCTACTGTGATGTCTGGTCTTATCTGGTCTCTAGGACAATGGGGTCTACTGTGATGTCTGGTCTTATCTGGTCTCTAGGACAGTGGGGTCTACTGTGATGTCTGGTCTTATCTGGTCTCTAGGACAGTGGGGTCTACTGTGATGTCTGGTCTTATCTGGTCTCTAGAACAGTGGGGTCTACTGTGATGTCTGGTCTTATCTGGTCTCTAGAACAGTGGGGTCTACTGTGATGTCTGGTCTTATCTGGTCTCTAGGACAGTGGGGTCTACTGTGATGTCTGGTCTTATCTGGTCTCTAGGACAGTGGGGTCTACTGTGATGTCTGGTCTTATCTGGTCTCTAGGACAGTGGGGTCTACTGTGATGTCTGGTCTTATCTGGTCTCTAGGACAGTGGGGTCTACTGTGATGTCTGGTCTTATCTGGTCTCCAGGACAGTGGGGTCTACTGTGATGTCTGGTCTTATCTGGTCTCTAGGACAGTGGGGTCTACTGTGATGTCTGGTCTTATCTGGTCTCTAGGACAGTGGGGTCTACTGTGATGTCTGGTCTTATCTGGTCTCTAGAACAGTGGGGTCTACTGTGATGTCTGGTCTTATCTGGTCTCTAGGACAGTGGGGTCTACTGTGATGTCTGGTCTTATCTGGTCTCTAGAACAGTGGGGTCTACTGTGATGTCTGGTCTTATCTGGTCTCTAGGACAGTGGGGTCTACTGTGATGTCTGGTCTTATCTGGTCTCTAGGACAGTGGGGTCTACTGTGATGTCTGGTCTTATCTGGTCTCTAGGACAATGGGGTCTACTGTGATGTCTGGTCTTATCTGGTCTCTAGGACAGTGGGGTCTACTGTGATGTCTGGTCTTATCTGGTCTCTAGAACAGTGGGGTCTACTGTGATGTCTGGTCTTATCTGGTCTCTAGAACAGTGGGGTCTACTGTGATGTCTGGTCTTATCTGGTCTCTAGGACAGTGGGGTCTACTGTGATGTCTGGTCTTATCTGGTCTCTAGAACAGTGGGGTCTACTGTGATGTCTGGTCTTATCTGGTCTCTAGGACAGTGGGGTCTACTGTGATGTCTGGTCTTATCTGGTCTCTAGGACAATGGGGTCTACTGTGATGTCTGGTCTTATCTGGTCTCTAGGACAATGGGGTCTACTGTGATGTCTGGTCTTATCTGGTCTCTAGGACAGTGGGGTCTACTGTGATGTCTGGTCTTATCTGGTCTCTAGGACAGTGGGGTCTACTGTGATGTCTGGTCTTATCTGGTCTCTAGGACAATGGGGTCTACTGTGATGTCTGGTCTTATCTGGTCTCTAGGACAGTGGGGTCTACTGTGATGTCTGGTCTTATCTGGTCTCTAGGACAGTGGGGTCTACTGTGATGTCTGGTCTTATCTGGTCTCCAGGACAGTGGGGTCTACTGTGATGTCTGGTCTTATCTGGTCTCTAGGACAATGGGGTCTACTGTGATGTCTGGTCTTATCTGGTCTCTAGGACAGTGGGGTCTACTGTGATGTCTGGTCTTATCTGGTCTCTAGAACAGTGGGGTCTACTGTGATGTCTGGTCTTATCTGGTCTCTAGGACAGTGGGGTCTACTGTGATGTCTGGTCTTATCTGGTCTCTAGGACAGTGGGGTCTACTGTGATGTCTGGTCTTATCTGGTCTCTAGGACAGTGGGGTCTACTGTGATGTCTGGTCTTATCTGGTCTCTAGGACAGTGGGGTCTACTGTGATGTCTGGTCTTATCTGGTCTCTAGGACAGTGGGGTCTACTGTGATGTCTGGTCTTATCTGGTCTCTAGGACAATGGGGTCTACTGTGATGTCTGGTCTTATCTGGTCTCTAGGACAGTGGGGTCTACTGTGATGTCTGGTCTTATCTGGTCTCTAGAACAGTGGGGTCTACTGTGATGTCTGGTCTTATCTGGTCTCTAGGACAGTGGGGTCTACTGTGATGTCTGGTCTTATCTGGTCTCTAGGACAGTGGGGTCTACTGTGATGTCTGGTCTTATCTGGTCTCTAGGACAGTGGGGTCTACTGTGATGTCTGGTCTTATCTGGTCTCTAGGACAATGGGGTCTACTGTGATGTCTGGTCTTATCTGGTCTCTAGGACAGTGGGGTCTACTGTGATGTCTGGTCTTATCTGGTCTCTAGAACAGTGGGGTCTACTGTGATGTCTGGTCTTATCTGGTCTCCAGGACAGTGGAGTCTACTGTGATGTCTGGTCTTATCTGGTCTCTAGGACAGTGGAGTCTACTGTGATGTCTGGTCTTATCTGGTCTCTAGGACAGTGGAGTCTACTGTGATGTCTGGTCTTATCTGGTCTCTAGGACAGTGGAGTCTACTGTGATGTCTGGTCTTATCTGGTCTCTAGGACAGTGGGGTCTACTGTGATGTCTGGTCTTATCTGGTCTCCAGGACAGTGGAGTCTACTGTGATGTCTGGTCTTATCTGGTCTCCAGGACAGTGGGGTCTACTGTGATGTCTGGTCTTATCTGGTCTCTAGGACAGTGGAGTCTACTGTGATGTCTGGTCTTATCTGGTCTCTAGGACAGTGGAGTCTACTGTGATGTCTGGTCTTATCTGGTCTCTAGAACAGTGGGGTCTACTGTGACCTGTCTTAAAGGGACACTTCAACATTTTGGCAAATTGGCCCATGTCCATAATTCCTCTAGTCTTAGTAATAGGTCCGTTTCCTTTAGTTGTCCGTGCTAGCTGTTTCTAGATCTGGGGGGACCGTTAAACCAGCTGCACTGCGAACGCTATTTTAGCAGATGGAATTTTTGCTTTCCCTCATCAAACTCATCAAATACACAATCCAACAACTCCAAAACACTTTTGTGGACAAGCTGTGACCTGCACATTCACCACACTATGAAACAAGTAAGGGTTAATGCCTGACGAGGTGTCCAATTATCAGGGATTAATGGACGACGCGGAGGTGTGAACCGTCCGACGCAAAGCACAGAACAGAAGCTCTTATTACAAGTGAGAGCACATAGTCGTGTTTACGTCAACAATGTCGGATATAAAGATAGACCGTCTTAGGTTACAGTCTAAACCTAGAGTCTGTCATTTTATTTATGTCAGTAAAGTGACGGTTGATGACGGTCCATAGGCTTCTTAGACTGGCAGCGTTGTACTCCCTGCTCAGAAATATGACTGTTTCAGGTTGCTATAGTTACTCCCAACGGAGTAACGGCTAATTATTTTGACCGGGACTACTTGAGAAGTTCGAAAGGTGTCAGTATATCAGAAGTTAATTGACACCAATGGAATTTCCAGAGCCAATCAGAACCGAATATTCACCAAGACCATGGTATAATAATCTATAATTATGTAACATTACGACACATGAAGCAAATACTCGGAACTATTTCTCGAGTGAACCACTGGGCGAAGTGACACAGTGCAGCAGCCTTTGCATTTAACTTTAAAACATCTCCGTCTCGTAATGTTTCATGATTATTTCATAGCGTGGTGAATGTGCAGGTCACAACTTGTCCACGAGAGCATTTTGGAGTTGTTGGATTGTGTATTTGATGAGTTTGATGAGGGAAAGCAAAAATTCCATCTGCTAAAATAGCGTTCGCGGTGCAGCGGGTTTAACGGTCCCCCCAGATCTAGAAACAGCTAGCACGGACAACTAAAGGAAACGAACCTGTTACTAAGACTAGAGGAATTATGGACATGGGCCAATTTGCCAAAATGTTGAAGTATCCTTTTCAGGACTGTTTGCGGACTTACCTTCCCCTGTAGGATCTTCAGAGCTTTATATTTGCCTTCCAGGTATCGATGAGCGACCTCCAGCTCACAGAACAGCACGTCTATCAACTGAGACATAGCCTCACTGTCAGTACAAAGCACAGAAGGTCTACAGCACTGAAGTACTCAGACTTTGTCTTTACCTGGTCGGCATCCTTAAGGCTGTCTCTCAGCTCGTCTTTGGACAGATCAGTCAGTGAGCCTGCAGAGAAAAACAGACAATGATTCACAGGGAGGAAACATGAGAGTCAGAATGGTTTTAAAGACAGGATACTGTAGATATCATTATTGATTATTACTGTTATCACTAATCATTAAAACAGAGGAGCCACGGAGAGAGGTCTCATTCAGTCACTCAACAGTCCTGGGTCTACTTCCTGTTCTGATGCTCCAAATGTTTTGTATTGGTGAAAGATCTAAACTGAAGCAGACCAGCTCAGGACCCGGATTCTCCTCCTGTGAAGCCATGCTGTTGTGGCGGACGTGGTATGTGGTTTAGCATGGTCTTGCTGAAATAGTGGCAGCCTTCCCTGACAGAGACGTTGTCTGGATGGGAGCATATGTGTCTCTAAAGGCTCTCTCTACTTTCCAGCATTGATAGTTCCTTTCCAGATGTTAGAGCTGCCCACGCCATAGGCACTAATGCAACCCCATACCATCAGAGATGCAGGCTTTAGACCTGAGCCAGGAGAACAAGCTGGATGCTCCCTCTCCTCTTTAGTCCACAGGACACGGACTCTGTGGTTTCCTCTGACCACAGAACAGTTTTCCATGTTTCCTCTGACCACAGAACAGTTTTCCATGTTTCCTCTGACCACAGAACAGTTTTCCATGTTTCCTCTGATCACAGAACAGTTTTCCATGTTTCCTCTGACCACAGAACAGTTTTCCATGTTTCCTCTGACCACAGAACAGTTTTCCATGTTTCCTCTGACCACAGAACAGTTTTCCATGTTTCCTCTGACCACAGAACAGTTTTCCATGTTTCCTCTGATCACAGAACAGTTTTCCATGTTTCCTCTGACCACAGAACAGTTTTCCATGTTTCCTCTGATCACAGAACAGTTTTCCATGTTTCCTCTGACCACAGAACAGTTTTCCATGTTTCCTCAGTCCATGTTAAATGAGCTTTGGTCCAGAAAAGTTGGTGGTAAACCTGGATCATATTTTGTTAAAATGCAGGTAAACTGCTGCACGGGTAAAGATGGAGAGGAGCCCTTGGCACACCTTTCCAGATGTTGCCAACGTATTTTTGCAATTTAGGCATGGCAAGGCAAAACAAGTTTGTCAAAGAAGAACTATTCATACATGAACCCATTAAAATTGCGTTGAAAGAAAAAAACAGAACATTTCAACATTCAGAGCATTACATGAAATAAAAAAGGATGTGGAAAATTAAGCACAATGAAATTAAATGTATAAATAGATTTAGATTATAAGATAAAAATGTAAATGTTCACATATTTGGTGTCTATGACTTGGTTTTTAGCTGTCCACATCAAATAGTGATGACGGTTTGTTCTGACACTGATGGACCTTGACCTTAGAGATGACATCTAATCTCTCTGTACTCCATGTTCAGCGTGGTCCACGCCATGATACCAATAGCACAGTAACACTTTCAGCTTTGGAAAAGGCAGACTGACTGGTAACAAGTGCGGAGACACCTGTGAGGGTAAATACAGTACCCACCTGAATTTAACATGTCCCCAAAGACACACCTGAGTTTAACATGTCCCTATGGTCAACACCTGAGTTTAACATGTCTCTATGGTCTCACCTGAGTTTAACATGTCTCTATGGTCTCACCTGAGTTTAACATGTCTCTATGGTCTCACCTGAGTTTAACATGTCTCTATGGTCTCACCTGAGTTTAACATGTCTCTATGGTCTCACCTGAGTTTAACATGTCTCTATGGTCTCACCTGAGTTTAACATGTCTCTATGGTCTCACCTGAGTTTAACATGTCTCTATGGTCTCACCTGAGTTTAACATGTCTCTATGGTCTCACCTGAGTTTAACATGTCTCTATGGTCTCACCTGAGTTTAACATGTCTCTATGGTCTCACCTGAGTTTAACATGTCTCTATGGTCTCACCTGAGTTTAACATGTCTCTATGGTCTCACCTGAGTTTAACATGTCTCTATGGTCTCACCTGAGTTTAACATGTCTCTATGGTCTCACCTGAGTTTAACATGTCTCTATGGTCTCACCTGAGTTTAACATGTCTCTATGGTCTCACCTGAGTTTAACATGTCTCTATGGTCTCACCTGAGTTTAACATGTCCCTATGGACACACCTGAGTTTAACATGTCTCTATGGACACACCTGAGTTTATCATGTCCCTATGGTCACACCTGAGTTTAACATGTCCCTATGTTTTCAACTGAGTTTAACATGTCCCTATGGTCACACCTGAGTTTAACATGTCCCTATGTTTACACATAAGTTTATCATGTCCCTATGGTCAACACCTGAGTTTAACATGTCCCTTTGGACACACATGAGTTTAACATGTCCCTATGGACACACCTGAGTTTAACATGTCCCTATGGACAACTCCTGAGTTTAACATGTTCCTATGGTCAACACCTGAGTTTAACATGTCCCTATGGTCACACCTGAGTTTAACATGTCCCTATGTTTACACATGAGTTTAACATGTCCCTATGGTCAACACCTGAGTTTAACATGTCCCTATGGTCACACCTGAGTTTAACATGTCCCTATGGACACACCTGAGTTTAACATGTCCCTATGGACACACCTGAGTTTAACATGTCCCTATGGTCACACCTGAGTTTAACATGTCCCTATGGACACACCTGAGTTTAACATGTCCCTATGTTTTCAACTGAGTTTAACATGTCCCTATGGTCACACCTGAGTTTAACATGTCCCTATGGTCACACCTGAGTTTAACATGTCCCTATGTTTACACATGAGTTTAACATGTCCCTATGGTCAACACCTGAGTTTAACATGTCCCTATGATCAACACATGAGTTTAACATGTCCCTATGGTCAACACCTGAGTTTATCATGTCCCTATGGTCACACCTGAGTTTAACATGTCCCTATGTTTACACATGAGTTTAACATGTCCCTATGGTCAACACCTGGGTTTAACATGTCCCTATGGTCACACCTGAGTTTAACATGTCCCTATGGACACACCTGAGTTTAACATGTCCCTATGGACACACCTGAGTTTAACATGTCCCTATGGTCACACCTGAGTTTAACATGTCCCTATGTTTACACATGAGTTTAACATGTCCCTATGGTCAACACCTGAGTTTAACATGTCCCTATGTTTACACATGAGTTTAACATGTCCCTATGGTCACACCTGAGTTTAACATGTCCCTATGTTTACACATGAGTTTAACATGTCCCTATGGTCACACCTGAGTTTAACATGTCCCTATGGTCACACCTGAGTTTAACATGTCCCTATGTTTACACATGAGTTTAACATGTCCCTATGGTCACACCTGAGTTTAACATGTCCCTATGGTCACACCTGAGTTTAACATGTCCCTATGTTTACACATGAGTTTAACATGTCCCTATGGTCAACACCTGAGTTTAACATGTCCCTATGTTTACACATGAGTTTAACATGTCTCTATGGTCAACACCTGAGTTTAACATGTCCCTATGGTCACACCTGAGTTTAAAATTTCCCTATGGTCAACACCTGAGTTTAACATGTCCCTATGGTCACACCTGAGTTTAACATGTCCCTATGTTTACACATGAGTTTAACATGTCCCTATGGTCTACACCTGAGTTTAACATGTCCCTATGTTTACACATGAGTTTAACATGTCCCTATGGTCTACACCTGAGTTTAACATGTCCCTATGGTCAACACCTGAGTTTAACATGTCCCTATGGTCACACCTGAGTTTAACATGTCCCTATGGTCTACACCTGAGTTTAACATGTCCCTATGGTCAACACCTGAGTTTAACATGTCCCTATGGTCACACCTGAGTTTAACATGTCCCTATGTTTACACGTGAGTTTAACATGTCCCTATGGTCTACACCTGAGTTTAACATGTCCCTATGGTCAACACCTGAGTTTAACATGTCCCTATGGTCACACCTGAGTTTAACATGTCCCTATGGTCAACACCTGAGTTTAAAATGTCCCTATGGTCACACCTGAGTTAAACATGTCCCTATGGACACACTTGAGTTTATCATGTCTCTATGGTCACACCTGAGTTTAACATGTCCCTATGGTCACACCTGAGTTTAACATGTCTCTATGGTCACACCTGAGTTTAACATGTCCCTATTGTCACACCTGAGTTTAACATGTCCCTATGGTCACACCTGAGTTTATCATGTCCCTATGGTCACACCTGAGTTTAACATGTCTCTATGGTCACACCTGAGTTTAACATGTCCCTATGGTCACACCTGAGTTTAACATGTCTCTATGTTTACACATGGGTTTAACATGTCTCTATGGTCACACCTGAGTTTATCATGTCCCTATGGTCACACCCGAGTTTAACATGTCTCTATGGTCACACCCGAGTTTATCATGTCCCTATGGTCACACCCGAGTTTAACATGTCTCTATGGTCACACCTGAGTTTAACATGTCCCTATGGTCACACCTGAGTTTAACATGTCTCTATGGTCACACCTGAATTTAACATGTCTCTATGGTCACACCTGAGTTTAACATGTCTCTATGGTCACACCCGAGTTTATCATGTCCCTATGGTCACACCCGAGTTTAACATGTCTCTATGGTCACACCTGAGTTTAACATGTCTCTATGGACACACCTGAGTTTATCATGTCCCTATGGTCACAACTGAGTTTAACATGTCTCTATGGTCACACCTGAATTTAACATGTCTCTATGGTCACACCTGAGTTTAACATGTCTCTATGGACACACCTGAGTTTATCATGTCCCTATGGTCAACACCTGAGTTTAAAATGTCCCTATGGTCACACCTGAGTTTAACATGTCCCTATGGACACACTTGAGTTTAACATGTCTCTATGGTCACACCTGAGTTTAACATGTCTCTATGGACACACCTGAGTTTATCATGTCCCAATGGACACAACTGAGTTTAACATGTCTCTATGGACACACCTGAGTTTATCATGTCCCTATGGTCACACCTGAGTTTAACATGTCTCTATGGTCACACCTGAATTTAACATGTCTCTATGGTCACACCTGAGTTTAACATGTCTCTATGGTCACACCCGAGTTTATCATGTCCCTATGGTCACACCCGAGTTTAACATGTCTCTATGGTCACACCCGAGTTTATCATGTCCCTATGGTCACACCCGAGTTTATCATGTCCCTATGGACACACCTGAGTTTATCATGTCCCTATGGTCACACCTGAGTTTAACATGTCTCTATGGTCACACCTGAGTTTAACATGTCTCTATGGTCTCACCTGAGTTTAACATGTCTCTATGGTCTCACCTGAGTTTAACATGTCTCTATGGTCTCACCTGAGTTTAACATGTCTCTATGGTCTCACCTGAGTTTAACATGTCTCTATGGTCTCACCTGAGTTTAACATGTCTCTATGGTCTCACCTGAGTTTAACATGTCTCTATGGTCACACCTGAGTTTAACATGTCCCTATGGACACACCTGAGTTTAACATGTCCCTATGGACAACACCTGAGTTTAACATGTTCCTATGGTCACACCTGAGTTTAACATGTCCCTATGGTCACACCTGAGTTTAACATGTCCCTATGGTCACACCTGAGTTTAACATGTCCCTATGGACACAACTGAGTTTAACATGTCCCTATGGTCACACCTGAGTTTAACATGTCCCTATGGACACACCTGAGTTTAACATGTCCCTATGGACAACACCTGAGTTCAACATGTTCCTATGGTCAACACCTGAGTTTAACGTGTCCCTATGATCAACACATGAGTTTAACATGTCCCTATGGTCAACACCTGAGTTTATCATGTCCATATGGTCACACCTGAGTTTATCATGTCCCTATGGTCACACCTGAGTTTAACATGTCCCTATGGTCACACCTGAGTTTAAAATGTCCCTATGGTCACACCTGAGTTTAACATGTCCCTATGGACACACTTGAGTTCATCATGTCTCTATGGTCACACTGAGTTTAACATGTCCCTATGGTCACACCTGAGTTTAACATGTCCCTATGGTCACACCTGAGTTTAACATGTCCCTATGGTCACACCTGAGTTTAACATGTCCCTATGTTTTCAACTGAGTTTAACATGTCCCTATGGTCACACCTGAGTTTAACATGTCCCTATGTTTACAACTGAGTTTATCATGTCCCTATGGTCACACCTGAGTTTAACATGTCCCTATGGTCACACCTGAGTTTAACATGTCCCTATGGTCACACCTGAGTTTAACATGTCCCTATGGTCACAACTGAGTTTAACATGTCCCTTTGGTCACACCTGAGTTTAACATGTTCCTATGTTTACACATTAGTTTATCATGTCCCTATGGTCACACCTGAGTTTAACATGTCCCTATGGTCACACCTGAGTTTAACATGTCCCTATGGTCACACCTGAGTTTAACATGTCCCTATGTTTTCAACTGAGTTTAACATGTCCCTATGGTCACAACTGAGTTTAACATGTCCCTTTGGTCACACCTGAGTTTAACATGTCCCTATGTTTACAACTGAGTTTAACATGTCCCTATGGTCACAACTGAGTTTAACATGTCCCTATGGTCACAACTGAGTTTAACATGTCCCTATGGTCACAACTGAGTTTAACATGTCCCTTTGGTCACACCTGAGTTTAACATGTTCCTATGTTTACACATTAGTTTATCATGTCCCTATGGTCACACCTGAGTTTAACATGTCCCTATGGTCACACCTGAGTTTAACATGTCCCTATGGACACACCTGAGTTTAACATGTCTCTATGGTCACACCTGAGTTTAACATGTCTCTATGGAAACACATTAGTCAACTATATATTTTCATGTCTACTGTAGTTTTAGTTTGTTTTTTAAACTTTTCATCTCTGTGTTTTAGTTGTCATTCTGAAGGTTCCAGGTGAATTCTCAGGTGTTCTTACCTGTGTGCTGTAAACGGCAGCGCGCTCTCTGCAGGCTCTCGGTGATCTTCAGTCCAGGTATCCAGGTGTTCTCACCTGTCTGCCAGTCACTGCTGCGTCTGTCTGTGGCGGTGGCCGGTGTCTCTGACAGTCCACTGAAGCTCTGACTTTTAATCCTGCCAGACCTGAGACCAGACCGGACCCCTGTCCCGTCCCCCAGGTCCCCGTCCAGCATGTCATCATCCAGACTGCAGGCCCCGCCCCTCGCCTGCATCTGTACCAGGAGTTAGTACCAGATGAGCTTCAGCAGGGTGGTGTTCTCTCAGGAACCTGCACACAGAGAACATGTTCTCAGCTGTGACTGGATTTCAAGATTGAGCTACGGTGGCCCTGAAGGTTGTCTGCAAAAATTATTCTCTAAACAAACTAACAAACAACCAAACCTAATAAAACAAAGAAATTCTTCAGTGTTTTTGAATTTGATCAAATTTTTGATGGCTTCATTATTGGTTTAATGTTGTGAACACTTGAGTGACTCTCCTTATCAAAGGTGTGAGAACATATTTGTATTAGAATGTTTCTACCTCTGTGAATTTAAGTTCTTTCTCTAAGTCTCCTCAGAACCTGACCTGGATCAGTGCAGACCATGGTTTTAGGTCGGAAGGACACCACAGCAGTCCAAGACCATCTCGTTTTTATATTCACCTCTATTTAAAACATAGAACTCTGCAGAGGCTGTAAGGTGCTCTAAAGATATCTCTGGTGTATGTCTTGCTGGAACTGTGCATAAGCTAGCCCTATATGCGGATGATGTCATCCTCTTTATGACTCAGCCTGAAATGTCTATTCCTGCCCTTGTTAAAATTATAGATGTATTTGGCAGCTTTTCTGGTTATAGAATTAATTATGACAAATCTGAGGCCTTGCCTTTGGGAGACTTTGGGGACAAAAGTACCTTGTTGAACTTTCCATTTAAGTGGTCTGACTCTGGCTTTACATACTTAGGTGTCAGGGTCTCAGCTGATTTAGGCAGTCTGTTTAAAATGAATTTTCTTCCCATTATTTCTGCCATTAAAAGTGATCTTCTTAGGTGGTATGACCTCCCTCTCTCTTGGTTTGGTAGAGTCAGTTTAATGAAAATGAACATTCTCCCAAGAATTCTGTACCCAATGCAAATGCTCCCACTGAGGATCAATAAATCAGTTTTCACTGACATTGATAAAGCTATTTTGAAATTTATCTGGCATGGGAAAAAATCACGTCTCAGTCTTAAAACACTGAAATTGCCAAGAGAGAGAGGTGGTTTGTCAATTCCGGACTTAACTTTTTATAATTGGTCATGCCACATGCGCATAGTGTCAGATTGGCTGAGACATTTTCTTGATCCCAAGCAGGAGACCCATGTTGATACCTGGCACTGCCCCTCTTTATCTTTAATTGGTCTCATCACAAATAAATTATCTCTTCTTCCAGCCGAGGTACAAAGCAGCCCAATTTTAATGAATACAATCAAAACCTGGGAGAGGATTGTTAAATTTATTCAGAGAAAGGGGTCCTCATCTGTTTTACAACCTATCATCCACAACCTGGCCTTCCCTCCAGGTTTGGGTGCAAATATTTTCCTACACTGGTGTGATTGTGGTGTTAGGATTGTTGGAGATTTGTTTGAAGCTGATAAGTTATTATCATTTGAACAAGTCAGAAACAAATATACCCTCTAAACATTTTTACGGTTATTTACAGGTGAGACATTTCATCAGCAGCCTTGACCTACCTGAAACTTTGCCTAAAGCTTCTGACATTGATTCATTTTTGTTACAATTTTGCCTCAATAAAAAATTCATATCCCATGCCTATAGGAAGTTACAGTCTCTCAGATATTGAACATCAACAAAACTAAACGTTTATGGGAGAGGGACCTTGGGATTGAGTTTGGGGAGCAGGCTTGGTCTGATGCTGTAGAGTCCGTAGGGAAAACTTTTTTGTGCAACAGGATATCAGAAAGTCAGTACAGAATCCTTCACAGATTACAACGTACACCCCAACCCCTTAATACCTTTGACCCCGAGGGGTCTCCCTTTTGCATCAAGTGTAAGAAAGAGGTCGGTTCTTACATTCATTGTCTCTGGAGCTGTCCTGAGGTATATGATTTCTGGGTAAAGGTTTCCCAGGAATTAAATCTTATTTTTAGTGAGACAGTACCGGTCAATTCTGGTTTGTTTCTTCTAAACAAATGTCCAACATAAACTTTTGAGCAAGCTTACTGTCTGAGCGAGAAGATGTGTTTTATTTCAGTGGATTAAAGCAAGACCGCCAACTATCAGTCAGTGGCGCGGGGACACTGTGAAAGTTTAGCTGATGGAGCGTTCAAGGTTGAAGGGAAATGAGAAGTCCTTGGACAAGCTTTGGGGGCCCTTTCTAGACTGCGTAACAGACTGAATACAGAAGGGATGCTGTGATGTAAACTGGCCCCCTCATGTCCTTCAGAATCCCTAAGATTCTCTAATGTGTTTCTTATCTTAATGTTACATTATTTTATTGTGCGTCATTAACTTTACTGCACTGTGATTCACTGATCTACATTTAATATCCAGTCACAGCGATATAGAAATGTCTGCGTAGAACCTCCTGTACTAGTACATCATGCTTGTTATAGGGATATTTTGACCATTTTGTTTTATTTTGTATGTATTGTCTGATCCCACTTGGTTTATACTCTGCTTATTTCAGTACTTGCTGTCATGTGTTTTTCGTTTTCTTTTTTCTTTTCGGTTTTCCTCCTTTTTTCCTCTTAAATGTTCAAAATTCAATAAAACATGTTAAAAAAAAAACAAAAAAAAAACATAGAACTCTGAGAGCATCCCTAAAAGCTCGTTAGAATGTCCATTAGAACATAGAACTCTGAGAACGTCCCTGCAGAGCCTCTAGAACATAGAACTCTGAGAACGTCCCTGCAGAGCCTTTAGAACATAGAACTCTGAGAATGTCCCTGCAGAGCCTTTAGAACATAGAACTCTGAGAACGTCCCTGCAGAGCCTCTAGAACATAGAACTCTGAGAATGTCCCTGCAGAGCCTTTAGAACATAGAACTCTGAGAATGTCCCTGCAGAGCCTTTAGAACATAGAACTCTGAGAATGTCCCTGCAGAGCCTTTAGAACATAGAACTCTGAAAATGTCCCTGCAGAGCCTCTAGAACATAGAACTCTGAGAATGTCCCTGCAGAGCCTCTAGAACATAGAACTCTGAGAATGTCCCTGCAGAGCCTCTAGAACATAGAACTCTGAGAACGTCCCTGCAGAGCCTCTAGAACATAGAACTCTGAGAACGTCCCTGCAGAGCCTCTAGAACATAGAACTCTGAGAACGTCCCTGCAGAGCCTCTAGAACATAGAACTCTGAGAACGTCCCTGCAGAGCCTCTAGAACATAGAACTCTGAGAACGTCCCTGCAGAGCCTCTAGAACATAGAACTCTGAGAACGTCCCTGCAGAGCCTCTAGAACATAGAACTCTGAGAATGTCCCTGCAGAGCCTCTAGAACATAGAACTCTGAGAACGTCCTGCAGAGCCTCTAGAACATAGAACTCTGAGAACGTCCTGCAGAGCCTCTAGAACATAGAACTCTGAGAACGTCCTGCAGAGCCTTTAGAACATAGAACTCTGAGAACGTCCTGCAGAGCCTCTAGAACATAGAACTCTGAGAACGTCCCTGCAGAGCCTTTAGAACATAGAACTCTGAGAACGTCCCTGCAGAGCCTCTAGAACATAGAACTCTGAGAACGTCCCTGCAGAGCCTTTAGAACATAGAACTCTGAGAACGTCCCTGCAGAGCCTCTAGAACATAGAACTCTGAGAACGTCCCTGCAGAGCCTCTAGAACATAGAACTCTGAGAATGTCCCTGCAGAGCCTCTAGAACATAGAACTCTGAGAACGTCCCTGCAGAGCCTCTAGAACATAGAACTCTGAGAACGTCCCTGCAGAGCCTTTAGAACATAGAACTCTGAGAACGTCCCTGCAGAGCCTTTAGAACATAGAACTCTGAGAACGTCCCTGCAGAGCCTCTAGAACATAGAACTCTGAGAATGTCCCTGCAGAGCCTCTAGAACATAGAACTCTGAGAATGTCCCTGCAGAGCCTCTAGAACATAGAACTCTGAGAGCCCCTGCAGAGCCTCTAGAACATAGAACTCTGAGAACGTCCTGCAGAGCCTTTAGAACATAGAACTCTGAGAACGCCCCTGCAGAGCCTCTAGAACATAGAACTCTGAGAAGGTCCCTGCAGAGCCTCTAGAACATAGAACTCTGAGAAGGTCCCTGCAGAGCCTTTAGAACATAGAACTCTGAGAATGTCCCTGCAGAGCCTCTAGAACATAGAACTCTGAGAATGTCCCTGCAGAGCCTCTAGAACATAGAACTCTGAGAATGTCCCTGCAGAGCCTCTAGAACATAGAACTCTGAGAACGTCCCTGCAGAGCCTTTAGAACATAGAACTCTGAGAACGCCCTGCAGAGCCTTTAGAACATAGAACTCTGAGAACGTCCCTGCAGAGCCTTTAGAACATAGAACTCTGAGAACGTCCCTGCAGAGCCTCTAGAACATAGAACTCTGAGAATGTCCCTGCAGAGCCTCTAGAACATAGAACTCTGAGAATGTCCCTGCAGAGCCTCTAGAACATAGATCTCTGAGATGCGTCCTGCAGAGCCTTTAGAACATAGAACTCTGAGAATGTCCCTGCAGAGCCTCTAGAACATAGAACTCTGAGAACGTCCCTGCAGAGCCTTTAGAACATAGAACTCTGAGAACGTCCCTGCAGAGCCTTTAGAACATAGAACTCTGAGAACGTCCTGCAGAGCCTCTAGAACATAGAACTCTGAGAACGTCACTGCAGAGCCTTTAGAACATAGAACTCTGAGAACCCCTGCAGAGCCTTTAGAACATAGAACTCTGAGAACGTCCCTGCAGAGCCTTTAGAACATAGAACTCTGAGAATGTCCCTGCAGAGCCTCTAGAACATAGAACTCTGAGAATGTCCCTGCAGAGCCTCTAGAACATAGAACTCTGAGAATGTCCCTGCAGAGCCTCTAGAACATAGAACTCTGAGAATGTCCCTGCAGAGCCTCTAGAACATAGAACTCTGAGAACGTCCCTGCAGAGCCTTTAGAACATAGAACTCTGAGAACGTCCCTGCAGAGCCTCTAGAACATAGAACTCTGAGAATGTCCCTGCAGAGCCTCTAGAACATAGAACTCTGAGAATGTCCCTGCAGAGCCTCTAGAACATAGAACTCTGAGAAGGTCACTGCAGTGCCTGTAGACCATAGAACTCTGAGAATGTCCCTGCAGAGCCTCTAGAACATAGAACTCTGAGAACGTCCCTGCAGAGCCTTTAGAACATAGAACTCTGAGAACGTCCCTGCAGAGCCTTTAGAACATAGAACTCTGAGAACGTCCCTGCAGAGCCTCTAGAACCTAGACCTCTGAGAACCACACTGCAGAGCCTCTAGAACATAGAACTCTGAGAACGTCCCTGCAGAGCCTTTAGAACATAGAACTCTGAAAATGTCCCTGCAGAGCCTCTAGAACATAGAACTCTGAGAATGTCCCTGCAGAGCCTCTAGAACATAGAACTCTGAGAACGTCCCTGCAGAGCCTCTAGAACATAGAACTCTGAGAATGTCCCTGCAGAGCCTCTAGAACATAGATCTCTGAGAACGTCCCTGCAGAGCCTTTAGAACATAGAACTCTGAGAATGTCCCTGCAGAGCCTCTAGAACATAGAACTCTGAGAACGTCCCTGCAGAGCCTTTAGAACATAGAACTCTGAGAACGTCCCTGCAGAGCCTCTAGAACATAGAACTCTGAGAATGTCCCTGCAGAGCCTCTAGAACATAGAACTCTGAGAACGTCCCTGCAGAGCCTTTAGAAAATAGAACTCTGAGAACGTCCCTGCAGAGCCTTTAGAACATAGAACTCTGAGAACGTCCCTGCAGAGCCTCTAGAACATAGAACTCTGAGAACGTCCCTGCAGAGCCTCTAGAACATAGAACTCTGAGAACGTCCCTGCAGAGCCTCTAGAACATAGAACTCTGAGAATGTCCCTGCAGAGCCTCTAGAACATAGAACTCTGAGAATGTCCCTGCAGAGCCTCTAGAACATAGAACTCTGAGAACGTCCCTGCAGAGCCTCTAGAACATAGAACTCTGAGAATGTCCCTGCAGAGCCTTTAGAACATAGAACTCTGAGAACGTCCCTGCAGAGCCTCTAGAACATAGAACTCTGAGAATGTCCCTGCAGAGCCTCTAGAACATAGAACTCTGAGAATGTCCCTGCAGAGCCTCTAGAACATAGAACTCTGAGAATGTCCCTGCAGAGCCTCTAGAACATAGAACTCTGAGAATGTCCCTGCAGAGCCTCTAGAACATAGAACTCTGAGAATGTCCCTGCAGAGCCTCTAGAACATAGAACTCTGAGAATGTCCCTGCAGAGCCTTTAGAACATAGAACTCTGAGAACGTCCCTGCAGAGCCTCTAGAACATAGAACTCTGAGAACGTCCCTGCAGAGCCTCTAGAACATAGAACTCTGAGAACGTCCCTGCAGAGCCTTTAGAACATAGAACTCTGAAAATGTCCCTGCAGAGCCTCTAGAACATAGAACTCTGAGAATGTCCCTGCAGAGCCTCTAGAACATAGAACTCTGAGAACGTCCCTGCAGAGCCTCTAGAACATAGAACTCTGAGAACGTCCCTGCAGAGCCTTTAGAACACTGACCTTTGGAACATATAGAATCCTTTAGAACCTTTTGGAATATCCCTGTAGACCCCAGGTTCTTTTTCTGAATTAGAATCACAATGTTCCTGTCTGTGTCTGCTGGTTTTTTAACGTTCTTACATTTCTGACCTAGAACCTTATCCTAGAGCCTTCTTTCTATCGGTGTGTCTGTAAACCTTGATTTTGTGTTTTCTAAATTAGGATGAAAATGTTTCTTTTACTTTAAATCTACATTTGCTCCTTCTTCTTCTTCGTTCGTCTCCATCCTTTATTATGATTGGTCAGTGAGGTTTTCCAGTCCGTCTCCATCCTTTATTATGATTGGTCAGTGAGGTTTTCCAGTCCGTCTCCATCCTTTATTATGATTGGTCAGTGAGGTTTTCCAGTCCGTCTCCATCCTTTATTATGATTGGTCAGTGAGGTTTTAGACTGTTGATCCCTGCTCTCTTCTTCTTCTTGTCTAATTTTAATCTTAATTTTATTGATCAAACGGACTTATTCTCGTTTTAAACTTATCCAAAGTTCCAATCAGCCTCTACAGAACCTTCGGTAAAACGGCGAACTGTTCCTTTAATGCTTACACCCACGGACAGACAGGTGGATAATGGAGAATAGATCTTACCTGGAGCTCACCTGTTCTTGGATCCTCCACAGAGACAGAATCAAAACTCAAACTCTGATCGACTCTTTAAAGTTTGAACCCCAAAATCAGAAGAAGAAGAACTCTGACTCCTGGACCTGAGACCATCAGACCGTCAGACCGTCTGTCCTCTGATCAGCCCCCGCAGCTCCTGCTCCTACTTCCGCTCAGTACCTTCAAAATAAAACTCACCGACAGTCACGGATTCATTAAGCCTCACCTGAACTGAACATTTCAGTTTTTCTCTGTTGATTCTAATGAAGTGGATGAGAAGGCAGCAGAGCAGTGTTTCTGCCCTGAAGAGCACGCGATTAAACACCTGACAAACGTCGTTTGACGTCACCTGGATGGGCGTGGCCGGCAGCCACGGGAAGGTAGGCCTAACAGTAGAAAACAAAGAACAACATCCGGTTTGGTTTGTTTAAATATATGTTTAACCTTCTGTGTTTTCAACGTAGACTATTATAGATAAAAACATAACATTACCACGATATAGTTATAAAGAAGACCAGCTGATAGGATGGCAGGATGACATCATCTTCAAGGGCAAGGATGGAATGTTTTATGAGCTAACAGGATGACATCATCTCCAAAGGCAAGATAGGAATGTTTAATTAGCTAACAGGATGACATCATCTACAAAGACAAGAATGGAATGTTTTGTGACCTTACAGGATGACATCATCTACAAAGGCAAGAATGGAATGTTTTGTGACCTTACAGGATGACATCATCTACAAAGACAAGAATGGAATGTTTTATAATTCTGTGTACCTTTCACCTTTGACGGTGGGTGGAGCTGGGGATGACATCACAGCACGCTCCAGTAGCTGGGTCAGTAACTTGGTGCCAAAGTTCTCAGAGTTGGAATTCTGATTTCTGATGACATATCTGACTGGCATTCTGGAATGTTCACCATCACTGTTGGCCTCATCATCAAAGGCAGAAGGAATGTTGGTGAAGCCTTATTGGTCAAACAGTTGACCATAGTTGATAACTGTGGGAAAAGTGGGCGGAGCTGCTGAGTAGCACTCCTCACCAGTTTGGCCCACAGATTTGTGAACAAAGGACAGTCAGCATGAGCCAGGACCAGCTCTGTCTGCACCAGTGTTTCCCAACAGCTGGGTCTGAACCCAAAAGAAGGTCATGAATGAGCACCTTGGGGAAAAAAGAGTCAGAGTCTCTGATGTATGGAAGCCCTGACTGGACAAATATCTATACATTTAGTTTAACCTACTAATCCTGTCACAACAAGTACATTACCATTACTTTATGGAGATCTGACTTATTATTCTCCTTTTACCAGAGTGGTGGAGAGCCACTGGTCTACACAGCCAGTCCAGTCCAGGTGAAGCCATCCCAGACCATCTCTGTACCAGTCTAGCTCAGACATCAGACTGCTTTAATGAATGACTATTATACAGCACCTGAATGTGCTAAATATAAAACCCTATAATGCTTTATATCAACAGGTGTCAGTGTGACAGACTGTAAGAATGCACTTTGAAAACAAAAAAAATAATGAGCAAATAAAAGTGAAGTATTTAAAAATAGTCAAATTTTTGAGAGCAGTGTTTAAATACAGAGAACAGAGTTCTAGTTTCCAGGCAGAATCAGAAGAAAATCTTCAGTTTATTTTATTTCACAGTATTTTATTCAAGTCACAACATTAAAATAAAAAATGGTTACGCCGTAGTAGAGCTGACAATACATATTTACCTTTACTTTGAAAGTCCTGCAGTGACTTCCTGCAGACAGGTAGAGTGTCACTGAGCGTGCCTGAGGGAATATTTAAAGGAGCTTCATGGGAAGCGCTGAGTAAATATTGGGTGAAGGTGTGTGAGAGGAACGACAAGAGAACGTTGGTTTGGTTTTTTTATTGGCCGAGCTTTCCTTAAATTAAACACAGACCTTTTCTCAGGTCAGAAGAACAAGTCCAGACCGGTCCGCGCTCAGCAAAACCACCAACACAAAAACCACAGGAAGTGCTGAATGAGCACAAACAAATAAATGCAAACAGCAGCTTGGCGTGGAGCTCTGGCGGTGCCGTGTGACCCTCAGAGAGACGCCAAACAGCTGAACCAGCAGACGACTGACAAAGGAGTCCGCTTAAAGGAGAGGAAGTACGACCCAGATCCCCCAAACACATCCAGACCGCCATGGAAGTCTCAGACCTGATTCCATCACTTAGACCTGGCTGATACCACAGTCCTAGACACACATTAATGGGCAATTTACTTCTTTCATGATCAGGAGCTTCAGGTAAACTCCTGCACAGGGATCACTAGATCTAAACCCTTGGTTCTCAACTGGTAGACTGGAACCCAAAAGTGGGTCACAGATGTGTGTCTGGTGAAATAATGTTAAACACTGTCTGATGGGCTTTTATTTTGAAGGACACATCCCCACGTCTCTGTTCCATCACATTTTTGACCGTTTTTCAAACAGTGGGTTAGGACTGAAGACATTTAGGAAGCAAACAGAGGTCAGAGTGCCCCAAATACCATGGAAATGACCTTTGACCCTTTCAGGCAGATCAGACCAAAAACCAGGAAACAAAAGTACAGTTATTCCCTTCATTTCTCTCATTTTCCAAAAGAAACTAATAAATGAAAGTTATCGTTTTTGTGTCCAGATCAAAGAACAGAGCACTGGTGATGTAACATTCTTTTTCACAACACCTACAGCAGGATGAATAGAAAAAGAATGTTACATCACCAGCGTTCTGTTCTTTGAGCTTCTTTTTGATCTGATCACAAAAATAGTATGAACAAACTGAAACGTTTCTTAATAATACACTTTTATAAAATAAAAATCGAGAAACTGAAATCAAATGACCGTCATCATTTTGCTTTTTGCTTTTTTTTTTTTTTTTAATTTCTATCTTATTCTGAACTTCCTGAAAAACCACGGCAGGTTTCCATGTTCTCCTATTTTCCCACAGAAACTGTGAAAGTTTGTTTCCTGATTTTGGATTTCTCATTCGAAATCAACAGTCCGTTGGCCGTAGCATCACTGAGCCACCATGTGGACGTATAAAATAGAATATAATAACTATATCTGTATGATATATCGGCTATGGGGGTTCAATGACTAACGAGGCCGGCTCAGAGTTCCTGTGGGTCTGATGTTGATGATAATATCTGGAGGATAAAAGAACCTGGAGGTCTTTCTGAAAATGGGACACTGAGTTTTTAATGTGATGATGAATGTTCCAGAGGGAACGGACCTCAGAGATAGGAGTGTGGGCCAGCAGGGGGCAGTAGAGCATTAGAGGGGAAACCTTTACTTAGGACAATCAGTAGAAAAACATGTGACTGGGATTATTTTAACTTCTGAACAGGAAGTGATGTTTTTATCTTATAAAAGAGCAGAAAAGTAGGATTTTATAGCTTCTGTGTTCCTGATGGATCAGAACATCTCTGCTGGATTAAACTGCAGTCATGAGGAATATCGCCCCATCTGTGATTTAGAGACCACAGTCACGCATGGCGTGCTCCACCTTACTCTCCAACTCAAGATTCAGACACTCCTCACTAGTCCAACCCTCCTTCCTCTGACTGGAGATCATGAAGCCTCTGTTCTTTTAGCTGTCGTCAGATTTCATCAATTTAAACTCACTGCTCTGGAGCACTGAGATGTTATCTGGACAATTACAGAAGAGTTTTTCTTCACATTTTTGATCATCAAAAACAGGAAATCACCAAATGTTGGATCTGCAGGACTCAGACAGGTGTCCGTACAGTTTTCTATAGAATCATATCAAACCTTTTCACGCTGGTGTTACGGTTAGGCTAAGAAGAAAGGACAAAAAGTTTAAAAAGCCCTCGGCTCTTTCAGACGGTTCAGATTAAACTCAGAATCAAGAATGGAAAAAACATGAACTGTTGTTTTTGTTTCAGTTCTTTCTCCTAGAGGAAGAAAATGGTTCGATTTTCATCTTCTCGTTTCTGTCTTCAGGGTAAGAAAAGAGAAAGGAACATTGGAAATGTAACATTCTTTTGTCCTACAAGTGTGACTTTGTTCAGTTGTGAATAAAAGAATGTTACATCTCCAGTGTTCTGTTCTTTCTGAAAACAATAAAGAAGATGAGAATTGGACTGGTTTTCATTTAAGAATTCATTTCTGGAAAAAAAAAACAAAAAAAGAAACTGAAACAAACCTATCTTGATGTTTTTTAATGAAAAAGGATCAAAGGACTGAGCACTGATGATGTAACATTCTTTTTTGTCCTGTATGTGTGGCATTGCTCAGGTGATGAGAAAAAAAAGAATGTTACATCTCCAGGTTTCCGGTCTTTGGTCTTTGATCCTGAACACAAAAGAAATACAATGAAAAACACTCCTGTTCTTTTATTTCTTTTGGGAAAAGGAAAAACAAGAAACAGGAAAAAAATGTTAGGATTCCATTTTCTGATTTTCAACATCTGGCTTTAATCTGAACTGCCTGAAAAAAACGGGTACCAGGTAAACATTTTTACTTCCTGTTTTTTTAACTAACATTGAAACAACTTCTTTAACCCTCGCAGTCTGTCCTCTCACAACAATTATTCTCAGAAATCCTAACATTCCCTCCTCAGTGTCTGAATCTCTCAGAAACCCTAACATTCCCTCCTCAGTGTCTGAATCTCTCAGAAATCCTAACATTCCCTCCTCAGTGTCTGAATCTCTCAGAAATCCTAACATTCCCTCCTCAGTGTCTGAATCTCTTAGAAATCCTAACATTCCCTCCTCAGTGTCTGAATCTCTCAGAAATCCTAACATTCCCTCCTCAGTGTCTGACTCTCTCAGAAATCCTAACATTCCCTCCTCAGTGTCTGACTCTCTCAGAAATCCTAACATTCCCTCCTCAGTGTCTGAACCTCTCAGAAATCCTAACATTCCCTCCTCAGTGTCTGAATCTCTCAGAAATCCTAACATTCCCTCCTCAGTGTCTGAACCTCTCAGAAATCCTAACATTCCCTCCTCAGTGTCTGAATCTCTCAGAAATCCTAACATTCCCTCCTCAGTGTCCGACTCTCTCAGAAATCCTAACATTCCCTCCTCAGTGTCCGACTCTTTCAGAAATCCTAACATTCCCTCCTCAGTGTCTGAATCTCTCAGAAATCCTAACATTCCCTCCTCAGTGTCTGACTCTTTCAGAAATCCTAACATTCCCTCCTCAGTGTCTGAATCTCTCAGAAATCCTAACATTCCCTCCTCAGTGTCTGACTCTCTCAGAAATCCTAACATTCCCTCCTCAGTGTCTGACTCTCTCAGAAAGCCTAACATTCCCTCCTCAGGGTCTGAACCTCTCAGAAATCCTAACATTCCCTCCTCAGTGTCTGAATCTCTCAGAAATCCTAACATTCCCTCCTCAGTGTCTGACTCTCTCAGAAATCCTAACATTCCCTCCTCAGTGTCTGACTCTCTCAGAAAGCCTAACATTCCCTCCTCAGGGTCTGAACCTCTCAGAAATCCTAACATTCCCTCCTCAGTGTCTGAATCTCTCAGAAATCCTAACATTCCCTCCTCAGTGTCTGAATCTCTCAGAAAGCCTAACATTCCCTCCTCAGGGTCTGAACCTCTCAGAAATCCTAACATTCCCTCCTCAGTGTCTGAATCTCTCAGAAATCCTAACATTCCCTCCTCAGTGTCTGAATCTCTCAGAAATCCTAACATTCCCTCCTCAGTGTCCGACTCTCTCAGAAATCCTAACATTCCCTCCTCAGTGTCTGACTCTCTCAGAAAGCCTAACATTCCCTCCTCAGGGTCTGAACCTCTCAGAAATCCTAACATTCCCTCCTCAGTGTCTGAATCTCTCAGAAATCCTAACATTCCCTCCTCAGTGTCTGAATCTCTCAGAAATCCTAACATTCCCTCCTCAGTGTCTGAATCTCTCAGAAATCCTAACATTCCCTCCTCAGTGTCTGAACCTCTCAGAAATCCTAACATTCCCTCCTCAGTGTCTGAATCTCTCAGAAATCCTAACATTCCCTCCTCAGTGTCTGAATCTCTTAGAAATCCTAACATTCCCTCCTCAGTGTCTGACTCTCTCAGAAATCCTAACATTCCCTCCTCAGTGTCTGAATCTCTCAGAAATCCTAACATTCCTCCTCAGTGTCTGAACCTCTCAGAAATCCTAACATTCCCTCCTCAGTGTCTGAATCTTTCAGAAATCCTAACATTCCCTCCTCAGTGTCTGAACTCTCTCAGAAATCCTAACATTCCCTCCTCAGTGTCCGAACTCTTTCAGATATCCTAACATTCCCTCCTCAGTGTCTGAATCTCTCAGAAATCCTAACATTCCCTCCTCAGTGTCTGACTCTTTCAGAAATCCTAACATTCCCTCCTCAGTGTCTGAATCTCTCAGAAATCCTAACATTCCCTCCTCAGTGTCTGACTCTCTCAGAAATCCTAACATTCCCTCCTCAGTGTCTGACTCTCTCAGAAAGCCTAACATTCCCTCCTCAGGGTCTGAACCTCTCAGAAATCCTAACATTCCCTCCTCAGTGTCTGAATCTCTCAGAAATCCTAACATTCCCTCCTCAGTGTCTGAATCTCTCAGAAAGCCTAACATTCCCTCCTCAGGGTCTGAACCTCTCAGAAATCCTAACATTCCCTCCTCAGTGTCTGAATCTCTCAGAAATCCTAACATTCCCTCCTCAGTGTCTGAATCTCTCAGAAATCCTAACATTCCCTCCTCAGTGTCCGACTCTCTCAGAAATCCTAACATTCCCTCCTCAGTGTCTGAATCTCTCAGAAATCCTAACATTCCCTCCTCAGTGTCCGACTCTCTCAGAAATCCTAACATTCCCTCCTCAGTGTCTGAATCTCTCAGAAATCCTAACATTCCCTCCTCAGTGTCTGAATCTCTCAGAAATCCTAACATTCCCTCCTCAGTGTCCGACTCTCTCAGAAATCCTAACATTCCCTCCTCAGTGTCTGACTCTCTCCATACAGACGGAACACTCTGCCTGCTGTAACAGTATGTTGGAGCTGCACAGACCCCGTTTACACCTCTTCTTAACATCCCCTCTAGCATGCGTTATCTCTTTAAAGATACTTCTCCACTGACGCCTGAATTCACCGCTCACCTTAGTGACGCCGTAACTCACCAAACCAATCAAAGCCCAAACACTGTTTCCATGGCTAGTTGGAGTTTCTCCAGCCTCACCAGTCCTTTTGTGGTGCCATTCCAGTCTAACCAGTACCCTACTATAATCATTTACCACATAATAGACCAGTGTGTCCAGTGTGTATTCATGACAAAATGAAGGAGAAAAGCTGTTAAAGAGGCCCTGTTAGCCTCTTAGCTGGTGGCTAGTTAGCCTCATTCTTATCAGAATGCAGGGATACCAAGGCATGAGCTCAGAGGCTAGTGGCACCTCTTTAACCGCTTTTCTCCCTCGTGTTATCATAAACATGCTGCTGGTGTACTATCTAGACCATAAACCTAGAGAGGCACTGGCTAGACTGGAATGATTATTGGGGGCCTGGGCTGGCCTGCATGCAGCAGCAATGATGGAACGTTTTAGAAGCTCTAAAGGATGGGATCATCGTCAAAGGCAGAGGATGGAATGTTTGTGAAGCTTGGCCATAGTTGGAAAGTGTTGGAGGGGGTGGAGCCGGCATTCACCTCCATCCTCACCAGCTCCAGCAAGGACAGTCCTGATGTGACGTTTCTCAGAGCTCAGGGCTCTGTCCTCTTTACTGTTTTTGTTGTTTTAAAGACAGAAAAACTAAACCAGTACCAAATGAGGATCTGTTTCAGAGCCTAGAGACCAGCTCTGCTGAGACCAATAATCCAGAGCCCCAGTATGGATGTTAACGTGAGGTATAAACGGGGTCATGGTGCGTTCAGTCACTGTTGTACTCCTCAATGAGCAGCTCGTCCTCCTCCAGGAGGATCTGACTGCTCACAGCTTTGGGCTGACTGGCTGACAGATCTTCATCACCCTGGCTCTTCTCCTCCTCCTCCTCCTCTTCCTCCTGCTGAGCTGGATCTTTGTCCGTCAGAGCCTCCAGTTTTAATCTGCGGATGAGAACGGTTATGGTCATGCAGGGAAGGCGGGAACATGTTCAATAAATCAACCAGAAGAGGAGTTTGGTAAAACCAAACAACGCCGCTCTAGGTTAAGATTCCCGCCTGACTGAGGGCGTTCTCTCCGCGTAATCTGGACCCCGTCTGAGCCTAAGGTCCAGAATGTCTGACCAGTGGGAGAGCTCTATTCCACGCTTGGCCACGGCACGGAAGGACGAGGTGGACCAAAGCACGGCACGAATGCAAATGAAGGAGCGAGAGGGCGGGATTGTGACGTAACGTGGACCTGACGTATACGAGAGGTTTGAAGAGGGATCCTTTTGGAAAGTACTGATCGGCAGTATTTACTAATTAAAACATCTCTAATACACATTTAGACCCCTCTATCATGAACTACTGATCAGGGCTGCACTGGTATCTGGCATCCAGGACATGTTCCCAGTGGGCTGGAACTCTCTGAGGCCGGTGTGATTCTATTCTACTATGGTAAGGGTACAGGGTCCACCACATGCCCCCCTAACATCAACAGTTTATTTATCCTTAGAGGAAATTATTCGGTAGACCTGTTAAAGGGCTGAGCTGTGTTCAACTGGAGCTGGAGGGCTGCGGAGCACCAAAAAATGCCAGGGCCAAATTTTCTCTCCAGTCCAGCACTGTTTGTAATTAAAGCAAAGAAGAAGATGAATATGATGCACTCTATGATTTAAATGAGGCACGCTCTTTACAGCAGAGTAATGTGGTTATAGGACGCGCTGCAGAGAGAACAGCTGCTGCTCAACAAGCACGCTAGAGAGAGAGACGGTAGGACTGTTCAGGAGAGATGGAGAGAGAACGGAAGGTTCTGCTTGTAACTATGGCTCTGTGAATCCTGGATGACTTCCTGTAAACACATCGCCAACACACGGGTCAAGTAGCTCTACCTACGAGGTCAGGTGTGACACCCGCTGACCCGGGAAGTCTATATTCCAGTGTCATCAGAGGATCCGTTTCTACAGGATCTTCTCACAATGTTACAAACACAACCTTCATATCTATTTCATCCTTTCTGACCGTCAGAGGCGGGGCTTCAAGCAGTGGATGACCTTTACCAACATGGTCACGAGGAATCCAATACATGCAAACCTGAAACAGAGTCTGGGATCACACCCTGGGGATGTTCACTTGGTAGAGCCTGGTGAAGTCTGCGCCCCTCTCATGGCCGCCGACGGAGTGGATATACCCCTGGCAGTGGGCGACCGTGTATGATGTTTTAACTGTAATGCTCGGAGACAGCACTACCTGTCCTGGGACGCTCAGGAGGTCAGATGTGCTGGTCAAAGACGCTCTGAAGGCACGGACCGGGCACAGCAACGCTGGCCTCTCACTGTCGCCCCCTGGTGGGGGATCTCTGCGTGTGGCCTCAAGGTGACCCCACATTCATGGGGGTGCCACCTCAGACATGTAGCTGACAGACAAGGCGTGGAGCTCCCTGACTTGCCTCGCCGTAGTAATGGCGAGGAGGAAGGCAGCCTTTGCTGATAGCCACCTCAGCTCTGCCTGTGCCAGAGGCTCAAAAGGAGGCAAACGCAGACGGTCCAGTACGAGGGGCAGGTCCCAAGCTGGCACTCTAGGGGCTTGTGGGGGACTGAGCCTCATAGCTCCCTTCAAGAAAAGCGTAGCCGACGCGTGGAAACTGAGTGTGCTATTGTCGACTGGAGTGTGGCTGCTACATACAGCCTGAGGGTAGACCGGGAAAGGCCAGAATCCAAGAGGATTCAGAAGAAGTCTAGGATAGCTGGTACCAAGCAGCCCTCTGGGTCTACATGGTAGATTGTACACCATGCCGCCACCCGGTCTCCTACTGTAAGCGGGTAGATGGAGCGCTGGCGTTCAAGACCGTCTTGTGGACAGAAACTGAGCAGCGTATCAGCACTAGGTCAGGCCCTGCAGAGGCCAGACCCACAGCTGCCTGGTGGGGAGGTGCCATGGTGGGCTGCAACAGAGTCTGCGCAGCCATGGGGACCATGACCTCCATGGCCAGAAGGGGTCCACCGGGAACCCCCTCCTGTGAACCGTCTGTTTCAGGTGTGAATGAACGAAACGCTCAGTGAGCGAGACCCAGAGTCTGGTAGAGGGTCTGCTGAGATCCATGCCGGTCCTGGCTGACGAGTCCTCTGAAGATCTCTGAGACCCTTCAACATGGGAATCCAGGTGCATTATGGGTAGATGAAGGTATTGCATACCTGCCAAGGCCCCTCCTCAGAGACATCTGACCCACGTCCTGAATGAAGGCGATCTGAGCTGGGACAGAAACGTTCAGGATTAAAGATCATTCAGACCTCCCAAAAAACTCTACAGAGGATCCTGGTCTCTGTCGGGTCTGTGAGGATCCCGGTCTCTGTCGGGTCTGTGAGGATCCCGGCCTCTGTCGGGTCTGTGAGGATCCCGGCCTCTGTCGGGTCTGTGAGGATCCCGGTCTCTGTCGGGTCTGTGAGGATCCCGGTCTCTGTCGGGTCTGTGAGGATCCCGGTCTCTGTCGGGTCTGTGAGGATCCCGGTCTCTGTCGGGTCTGTGAGGATCCCGGTCTCTGTCGGGTCTGTGAGGATCCCGGTCTCTGTCGGGTCTGTGAGGATCCAGGTCTCTGTCGGGTCTGTGAGGATCCCGGTCTCTGTCGGGTCTGTGAGGATCCCGGTCTCTGTCGGGTCTGTGAGGATCCCGGTCTCTGTCGGGTCTGTGAGGATCCCGGTCTCTGTCGGGTCTGTGAGGATCCCGGTCTCTGTCGGGTCTGTGAGGGACCAGGTCTCTGTCGGGTCTGTGAGGGACCAGGTCTCTGTCGGGTCTGTGAGGATCCTGGTCTCTGTCAGGTCTGTGAGGATCCTGGTCTCTGACAGGTCTGTAAAGATCCAGGTCTCTGTCGGGTCTGTGAGGATCCTGGTCTCTGTCAGGTCTGTGAGGATCCCGGTCTCTGTCAGGTCTGTGAGGATCCTGGTCTTTGTCAGGTCTGTGAGGATCCTGGTCTCTGTCGGGTCTGTGAGGGACCAGGTCTCTGTCGGGTCTGTGAGGGACCAGGTCTCTGTCGGGTCTGTGAGGATCCTGGTCTCTGTCAGGTCTGTGAGGATCCTGGTCTCTGACAGGTCTGTAAAGATCCAGGTCTCTGTCGGGTCTGTGAGGATCCTGGTCTCTGTCAGGTCTGTGAGGATCCCGGTCTCTGTCAGGTCTGTGAGGATCCTGGTCTTTGTCGGGTCTGTGAGGATCCTGGTCTCTGTCGGGTCTGTGAGGGACCAGGTCTCTGTCGGGTCTGTGAGGGACCAGGTCTCTGTCGGGTCTGTGAGGATCCTGGTCTCTGTCGGGTCTGTGAGGATCCTGGTCTCTGTCGGGTCTGTGAGGATCCTGGTCTCTGTCGGGTCTGTGAGGATCCTGGTCTCTGTCGGGTCTGTGAGGATCCTGGTCTCTGTCGGGTCTGTGAGGATCCTGGTTCTTCCTGAGTTTAGTACTTTAATGCTGGATTATGCAAAAACGGAATAATCAAAGAGAACAGAGGAGAGTGCTGGTCCTCTAAGATGTCTGTAAGTGAATCACAGCCACACAAACAGACTGATTGACTGATTGACTGATTGATTGGTTGATTGGTTGATTAACTGATTGATTGACTGATTGACTGATTGATTGATTGGTTGGTTGATTAACTGATTGATTGACTGATTGACTGATTGATTGATTGGTTGGTTGATTAACTGATTGATTGACTGATTGACTGATTGATTGACTGATTGATTGACTGATTGATTGACTGATTGATTGACTGATTGATTGGTTGATTGACTGACTGATTGATCGATCGATTAACTGATCGATTGACTGATTGATTGACCGATTAACTGATTGATTGACTGATTGATTGATTGATTAACTGATTGATTGACTGATTGACTGGTTGATTGACTGATTGACTGACTGACTGATTGATTGACTGATTGATTGATTGACTGATTGATTGACTGATTGATTGGTTGATTGACTGATTGATTGACTGATTGATTGATTGACTGATTGATTGACTGATTGATTGGTTGATTGACTGATTGACTGACTGATTGATCATTCGATTAACTGATTGATTGACTGATTGATTGACTGATTGATTGAATGATTGATTGACTGATTGACTGATTGATTGACCGATTGACTGATTGATTGACTGATTGATTGACTGATTGATTGATTGTTTGACTGATTGACTGATTGATTGATTGATTGATTGACTGATTGACTGATTGATTGACTGATTGACTGATTGATTGATTGATTGACTGACTGATTGACTGATTGATTGATTGATTGATTGACTGATTGATTGACTGATTGATTGATTGGTTGATTAACTGATTGATTGACTGATTGACTGATTGATTGACTGATTGATTGATTGATTGACTGATTGATTGACTGGTTGATTGATTGACTGATTGATTGGTTGATTGATTGATTGATTGATTGATTGATTGACTGACTGATTGACTGATTGATTGATTGATTGACTGATTGATTGACCGATTAACTGATTGATTGACTGATTGATTGGTTGATTAACTGATTGATTGACTGATTGATTGGTTGATTAACTGATTTATTGACTGATTGACTGATTGATTGACTGATTGACTGACTGATTGATTGACTGATTGATTGGTTGACTGATTGATTGACTGATTGACTGACTGATTGATCGATCGATTAACTGATTGATTGACTGATTGATTGACTGATTGATTGAATGATTGATTGACTGATTGACTGACTGATTGATTGACCGATTGACTGATTGATTGACTGATTGATTGGTTGATTAACTGATTGATTGACTGATTGATTGACCGATTAACTGATTGATTGATTGATTGATTGACTGATTGACTGATTGATTGACTGATTGATTGATTGATAGACTGATTGACTGATTGATTGATTGATTGATTGATTGATTGACTGATTGACTGATTGATTGACTGATTGACTGATTGATTGATTGATTGATTGATTGACTGACTGATTGATTGATTGATTGATTGATTGATTGATTGACTGATTATGAAGGACTCTGTAGAAGGTGACTAGAACCATAACAATTCCTCATTAGGACCCTGGGTCTGATCCACCAGTCTGTTACCTTGGTTCCTCATGGGGTTGGAGAGCTTGGCCAGGAGAGGCAGCAGGTGAGTCTGTAGGCTGATGGGAGAGAGACAGAAACTCCTGAACAATGACTGAGCGGCCAGGCAGTTCTCTCTGTGCTGAAAGACAAACAAACAAACAAACAAGCAAACAAAGTTATCCTCTCAGGCCAGCATGTCCAGGGTTGATGACCTTCATGACACACATGAGGGCAAGACTAATGCTGAATCAGCTAAACTGTTGAAAAATGGTATCAATCGCAGTATATCAGTATATGGTATCACAATAAAGGATTCTGGTAATATCTTATCATGGGGCCACTAGTGATCCACCCATGGTCTACTCTCCAACAGTGACAGTAGAAATCCCCCTCTAAGAGGTCAGACCCCATGGACAGTAAAGAGCCCTCTCTATGAGGTCAGACCCCATGGACAGTAGAGAGACCCCTCTATGAGGTCAGACCCCATGGACAGTAGAGAGCCCCCTCTATGAGGTCAGACCCCATGGACAGTAGAGAGCCCCCTCTATGAGGTCAGACCCCATGGACAGTAGAGACCCCCCTCTATGAGGTCAGACCCCATGGACAGTAGAGACCCCCCTCTATGAGGTCAGACCCCATGGACAGTAGAGAGCCCCCTCTATGAGGTCAGACCCCATGGACAGTAGAGAGCCCCCTCTATGAGGTCAGATGCCATGGACAGTAGAGAGCCCCCTCTATGAGGTCAGACCCCATGGACAGTAGAGAGCCCCCTCTATGAGGTCAGACCCCACGGACAGTGGAGAGAGCCCCCTCTATGAGGTCAGACCCCATGGACATTGGAGAGAGCCCCCTCTATGAGGTCAGACCCCATGGACAGTAGAGAGCCCCCTCTATGAGGTCAGACCCCATGGACATTGGAGAGAGCCCCCTCTATGAGGTCAGACCCCATGGACAGTAGAGAGCCCCCTCTATGAGGTCAGACCCCATGGACAGTAGAGAGCCCCCTCTATGAGGTCAGACCCCATGGACAGTAGAGAGCCCCCTCTATGAGGTCAGACCCCATGGACAGTAGAGAGACCCCTCTATGAGGTCAGACCCCATGGACAGTAGCGTGAGCCCTCTATGAGGTCAGACCCCATGGACAGTAGAGAGACTCTCTATGAGGTCAGACCCCATGCACAGTAGAGACCCCCCTCTATGAGGTCAGACCCCATGGACAGTAGAGAGACCCCTCTATGAGGTCAGACCCCATGGACAGTAGAGAGACCCCTCTATGAGGTCAGACCCCATGGACAGTAGAGAGCCCCCTCTATGAGGTCAGACCCCATGGACAGTAGAGAGCCCCCTCTATGAGGTCAGACCCCATGGACAGTAGAGAGACCCCTCTATGAGGTCAGACCCCATGGACAGTAGAGAGCCCTCTCTATGAGGTCAGACCCCATGGACAGTAGAGAGACCCCCCTCTATGAGATCAGACCCCATGGACAGTAGAGAGACCTCTCTATGAGGTCAGACCCCATGGACAGTAGAGAGCCCCCTCTATGAGGTCAGACCCCATGGACAGTAGAGAGCCCCCTCTATGAGGTCAGACCCCATGGACAGTAGAGAGCCCCCTCTATAAGGTCAGACCCCGTGGACAGTAGAGAGCCCCCTCTATAAGGTCAGACCCCGTGGACAGTAGAGAGCCCCTTCTATGAGGTCAGACCCCATGTGTGATGTTTATCTAACATGCATTTAGACACATGGCCCTACCACATCCTGGTTTACCTTCTTGTGGACCAGCAGCCAGTTAGGTTTGTGCAGCGGTCTGAAACCAACAGAGACCTGCTGACAGTTGGAGTGAAGGAGCCCCCTGGTGGCCACAGAGCTGCTGTAACCCCCCATGGTGCTGCGACTCTGGAAACACAATAACAGCAGACTCAGATTCAATAAACAGGCAGTTTAACAGGATATATTAATATTATCATATCAGGGCTGTCAGGATTAGTCAGGATTATTCAAGGTCTATCATTTTTGGTTAAACCATATCAGTGTCTCACTTACGCAAAATAAAATCACCAACAATCCTTAAAATAACAACAACAACAATGATAATGAGAGAATGGAATTAGGGAAGAAATTGCGCTGTGGATGCTGATTTGCTGAATGGCTGCGCCGAACTGCTAATGCTGAGCTGACAAACACCCTGAAAGAATGTAAATAATTTCTTGAATGGCTGTGCCAAACTGCTAATGCTGGTTTGGAAGGATCCCTGAAAGATGCTTAATGAATTCTTGAATAGCTGAAACTGAACTGCTAATGGTGGGTTTAAAAAAATCCAAGAAAGAACCTAAAGGTTATCTTGAATGGCTGAAACTGAACTACTAATAATTGGTATGAATAATCTTAGAATGAAGCTCAATGTAATATTAAATGGCTAAAGCCAACCTACTAATGCAGGGTTTTAAATATTCCATGAAAGATGCCAAATACTATCTTGAATTGCTAATGCCAACCTGCTAATGGTGGGTTTGAAAAATCTTCAAAAGAACCTAAAAGTAACCATGAATGGCTGAAACTGAACAATTAAAGAGGGTATGAATAATTGTAGAATGAAGCTCAATGTAATATTAAATGGCTAAAGCCAAACTGCTAAAGCTAAATGTAATCTTGAATGGCTAATGCCACACTCTAATAGTGGGAATGAAGTTTCTAGGGCAAAAGCTTAGTGTAATGTTCAAAAAAACTGCATCTGTAAGAAAAACAGGAAGTACTTTGGAAAATGTGACTAAAAATAATCCTTTAAACCAGCTTAATATATTGTTTGAAGGCCCAGGGCCAACTGCTATTGTTTCAACTGTAAAGTAGTTACCAACAGGGAGTCTTGATGTAGTGGCTGTAAAAAGCTTGTTGTAAAGAATTCTAACCTGATTAAACAGGAGAAGATCAGGAATGTCTTTAAAAGAGCTGAATTGAGAGAGAATCCATGTTAAATGAGGAGTTAGAATTGGATCTACAGTGGAAAAAGCTTGACAGGTCCATCCTCCTCACTGTTTCTGACTGAGATCAGCCCAGCCCTCTGTGTCTGCCTGGTTGCCATGGTAATTAATGCCTGCATGGTCACATGAAGCACACATGCGCACTAATATCAGTTAGACCTGTTAGAACAGAGAGCAGCTTTGGGTGATTTTGCTTGTAAACACAGTCTCTTTCTCCTCTCCGTGTGCGAAAACCATACATGCTATCATCAAACGGATTTCGGCGTGATCATCTGCAGGCTTGGAACCAGCAGTGATGTTATTTTGGAGTTGATTGTCAGAGAAATGAGGCCAGGAGGGCGATCTAAAAACAGGCATCTTTCAGGGTTTGAAGACAGAATCATCAGATTCTGTAACATTGCAGCAGATGACAGAGATGTCAGTTTGCCTGGGACAGGTGGTGCTCTCACCAGGGGTGGACTGGGACAATCATTCAGGCCGGGAATTTGATACCATCCCAGGCCACTACCACCCGATTACCGCAAAACACCAAGAGTGAGTTAGGTTGGGCGCCTACTGATATAAGAGTGTAAAATAGTAAAACAAAGGTCCACACACAGCCGCTCTTCTTTTCCCTGAAAAAATAAATGTTTCTGTTGGGTTGCAATAACCTGTACTCAAGTCACATAAACTGAAAGTATTCTGTTTCATTTACTACTACACTTTTAATGTGCAAGCTCTTAATCTCAGTTGGATTTTACCTGGTTAAATAAAGGTTAAATGAAACACTATAAGGACTTCAATATTCACATAATTCATTATGTTGTATCATGTAAGTTAACTATTTACTAAAATTTGCAATATCTTTTGTTAAAACTTAAAACATTTGTTTTATTAAGTCAGTTTTAGCCCCATCAGCTACCCTTAATAATGTCAGAAGAAAGAATATTACACAGATAATAAGCATATGTTTTTATTTATGTAAGTCCCACCTGGACTAAAGTCTTTATAAAATATCAGAATGTGCTGACTTAGAGCTCTGAGAAGATTTTCAAAGAGCTGATAATTTATGGGTGTCTGTTTGGGTATTTATATTTCATATTTGGACATTTACTGTTGTTCTGTGACTCTGTTAACTTAAAGTTGTGGTTTCTATTTTTTTCTCCTACCACGATTATTGCTTTTAGCTAAAGGGGGAGGGCCCCCTTACGGTCTTTGCCCTGGGCCTCCAAATAGCTAAAACCGGCCCTGCCTCACACCTGCAGCTCCCCCTCACAAATCATTCTGTCCTGCCAGTTTGTTGCTTTCATTTTTCTGTTTCTGCCCTTTTAACAGTATTTATCATTAGTACTTTTAAGATCAGATAAAACACCCATGTTTGGACAAGTTTTACTCAGTTTACATTATTTCAAGATGTGATCTGTGTGTGTTTGGCTCGTTGATGATGATGCGCATCTCAAAAGTCATCATCAAATACGAGAAAGGGAGAGCATCGGCAGGAAATGACTGAGGAAATATGTTAAAACGAGGGCATTAAAAGCTTCACCTTGAACACAAGACAGTACAGCTCTATGAATGAACTCAATAAAGAGATCCGCTATCAGCAGACTTCCTCTGTGCTCTTTCATGCACGTTCCTCTGTCCAGCGGACATCCGACGGTAATAATATACAAATTTTCAATTGAATTTGGAAGTTAAAGTCTGTCTTCTTTGTGTGGACTGAGATTTATTGATATGACTTAATGCAATGAGTCTTTACTGCTGGCAGTTTTCACTTTTATAGAGGATTTCAGGAGGATTTTCTTAAAGGAAGCCTTTAAAGAGCCGCAACCGGTCACTAAAGAGCCACATGCAGCTCGAGAGTGTTTTGGCGGCGGCTACGGCCACAGTAGTCTGTGTACTTCTGCGAAATAAAGTTGCAGCGAACCTGACTAACGTTGCACCGTCTGCTTATTGAGGGACGTTACAGTAGAACTACATGTGCAGGAGGAGGGGAGCTGGGGCGCAACTTGGTGTGTGTCTGCCTGCACTCTGCTGAAGAGAGCCTCAGAAAAAGAGAGGAGGGGGTGTGTTTGTGTCCTACGCTGTTGCTCGATCTGTGTGAGCTTCATTGAGGCAGATACCCTGAGCCGCACGACGGATTGTTTATTAAAAAATCATGCGCGACAATTGCTGAGCGGGCCATTTTGGCACCCAGGCCACCGGGAAATGTCCCGGTGCTCCCAATGGCCAGTCCGCCACTGCCTCTCTTGCCAAAAGTGTGCATGATATGGCTTTGGTTCTTGGTTTGACAGTAGCGGGACAAGGTTTCCTCCATTTTGATATAGTTTTTATGTGTGTGGTGTTAGATTTGTGGTTTCAGTGGAAATTTGTTTGGGACGGCTTCTGTGCCAAATCAGCCTGCCCACTGTTAGGCACTTGTTACCATGGAGACAGAGACTCACCTTACTTCAGTGGGTTTTTAGTGAGATCTGACCTTAAAACATGCTTTGAAACTCAGGTCGTTGTGTCAAGACCGTAACAGCTATCATCAAACGGATTTCGGCGTGAGCATGAGCAGGCTTGGAACTAGCACTGATATTATTTTGGTGTTGATTGTGCGAAAAATGAGGCCAGGAAGTCGATCTAAAAATAGGCATCTGTCTGAGTTTGAAAAAGAAATGGATCCCATTCTGTAACATTGCAGCAGATGGCCGAGATGTCCGAATTTTTGCGCAGAATAACAATATACCTTATTGCTGTGAATGTTGAAGGCATTCACAGCAATAATAATAATAAAACTAATATTATTAATAACAATAATAACAACAACAATAACGATAATAATTAAAGCTGCAAGCAGCGATGATGGGCCCTCGCAACCCGTTGCACGTTGGGATGTGCAGAGACCGCGGGTGTGCGGCAATCCTCGAGTGCCAGCAACAAAGCGCGCTGCTCCCACAGGCTATGGGGGTTTTGCAACACTCACAGTTTCACAGAAACAGAGGGGGATCCTCCTCGTTCATTTCCAGAGCTTGCCATTACTTTGGCAGTAAAACCAAATGAGCATGAGGCATGAGCCCTGAAAATTTTGAATGCAGTTCCAAAAAATGAACAAATCACTGGATTGTCAGCTTCACAGCTCCTCTTTCTGCTCTGCTTGGCTCAGTTACTCTCTCTCTCTTTCTCGTTTGCATTTTTGCAGCCTCACTCCCTCTTCCTCTTGTTCACGCTCACTCCACAGGAGAAAAATGACTGAGTGGCTGAAAGCATTAACTGTTTTCAGATTGTTGCAATCATCAGTGTGGAAGATAAAGAAGAAAATACAGAGATTCAGATGTGTACAAGTTTGTTTCATTATTATCTTCAATGCTTTGATATCTCCTCTCAGTTTGTTTTTTTTAAACATCTATTTATGGATGAACAGACAGATACAAACAGTACTTTCCTGCAAAACAAGCACCCTCAGTAACTTATATTTCATGCCTGCGACACAAATGACCCCTCAAATGAAAGCAGACACTCCTCAGATTCCAGCAGTATCTTTTTTGTCATTCTAGGTCCAAAACTCACTGAGAAAACAGCAGACAGACTAAGCAAAAATCCCATTTGCCAATCAAAACAACATATTTCATCCTAACATTGATGTTATTTTTAATTGACCGTGGTCCCAGTCAAATAAATCCACTTGTAAGTGATACTCCAATGTCTTCCCAACATTTGGACCCTGTCCAAGTCCCTGTGCCTGCACATTCACAGTATCAGGCCCAGGAACAATAATGTGGTCTTTGCTGCCATCTAGTGTTTCACTGAATGTATTGACCTGTACTCGAAGCAGCCTGAAGCTGTCAAAGGGGTTAGATTAATATGATGACAAGATTGACACACGGGATTCAGAATTGTCTCTGCATACGTGGAACACTTGATCACAGTCTAAAAGATCATGCATACAAATTCTTTATAATAAACCTAATTGTTTCTTATCCAGACTGTTGCTCTCTCTAAATTATTCATTTTTGACAATATTTCTTCCATTCCTTTAGTTACCCCTACCTTCTTTCTTTTTCATGACCTTTAATATTTTGTCATGGCGACAGATGGGTAAAATAACCAGATATAGATGCATAAAATACAGAGCTAAAGATGTGTACAAGTTTGTTTCTTTGTTTAATTATTCAGTGCTTTTATATCTCATCTCAATTTGGGAATTTACCTTATATTCATGGATAAATAGACAGAAGAAAACTGTAATGTGTTGTTTGCTGTTTGGACCCTGTCCTTAATTGTGTTGCACTACTGTGTATCATCAAAAGGTGGCAGCAAAGCCTTAATTTTGTTTCCATTAAGAGAGGACCGAGTTTTGAACATTTCAACATGAAAAATGACAAAAAAAGACTTGCTTTTGTTTTACAATTTGGGTCCAAGAGGCTTCTTAAAAGGTCCTGAGATGACAGATATGCTTAAGCATTTTCAAACGCCTAGGTAATATGCACTGTGGGGGCTGACTTTTTAAAAATACTGTAGGGGCGCCAGTGAGCCAATATTCCATGCCCACCCAAAACACAAAGGGCAGTTATCTGAGCTTCCAACTGTGAATTTTTGTGCCAGGTTACACGACTCCACAAGTTTTCTAAGCCCAGGATAATTCTACTTCCTGTTCCAAGGCAAAGAAAAATTCACCATAGCCACGCCCCTTTTATTAATGAAAAATTTCCAATGAAATTTTCAACTATAGTATGTCTTCTTACAATATCCTTAACATGAAGGTGTTTGGATGAATTCCTCACGAGGAATTTTGAAAATTGTGAAGTTTGCAATGTGCTGCTTTTTTGACAAAAAAAAATCTAAATTGCAGACTTCCTGTTTGTTTTACGGCATAGGTCCAAGAGGCTTTTTTGTAGAACTTAAAATGATGTATGAGCTCAAGACTTTTCAAAATCCTAGGTTAAACCTGCTGCAGGGGCTGAATTTTCAAAAAACTGTAGGGGGCGCCACTGAGCCAAAAAGCCACGCCCACCCAACACTCATCCTATCAATCATCTTGTTTTGCTACTGAGTATTTTTCTGCAAAGATTTATGGCTTTACTAATTTTATAAGCACTAGATAATTCTACTTCCTGTTACATGGCGAATGAAAAATTCTCATGGCCGCACCATTTTAGGTAAGGACTCTTGATCTTCAAATTTCAATAAAACCAACCTTGAGGGATGTCCCTGGGCTAATTTCAGCAGGATTTGGCCAATCTTGTAATAAAAGGAAATTTTTTAGTGAGCACCAGCCACCTTCATCACATGATGGAGCATTTCAATTCAAGGGGCCGCCATGGCCACGCCTTTCAACTAATGAGAAAACCCCGAATAACTTTTGACCTTAGACATCTCTTCTTGCTCTCCACCAAAGATGAAGTAGTTTGGATGAACGCCCTAGCACGAGTTCGTTTGAATACGACTCCTAAAATATGGCTCAGTTTACAAAAAAATTCAAAATGGCCGACTTCCTGTTTGACTTATGATATGGGTCCAAGAGGATTTTTTGTGCGTCCTGACATGACGCATCTGCCCACACTTGTTCGAAAATCCTAGGTCAAACCAGCTGAGGGCGCTGAACTTTTGAAATGTTGTAGGTGGCGCCATTGAGCCTACTGGCCACGCCCACCCTAAAAACATCACTTCAATTATCTCAGCATGCTAATGAGAATGATTTTGCCAAGTTTTATTGCTCTACACATATCACAAGCCCTGCGAATTCTACTTCCTGTTTCATCCAATGAAGCTAGTGGACTTCCTGTTGAGATTTCAGCATGGGTCCAAATAGCTTTTTTGTAGGACTGATGATGACCTGATATGAACACCGAAATTCATAAGCCTGGGTTAAACCAGCTGGGGTGGCTGAATTTTTGAATGTTCTAGGGGGCGCCATTGAGCCAATAGGCCACAGCTACCTACAAAATGAACATCAATCATTTTGGAATGCCAATGAGATTTTTTTTGCCAAGTTTCATCGCTCTAGGTGTCTTATAACCATTTGAAAAATCTACTTCCTCTTTCATGGAGAATAAAAAATCGCCATGGCCACGCCCTTTAACGTAGATGTTTGACCATCATATATGTGTAAGGCCAACTCCTTGGGAACAGCCTGAGTGAATTTTCAGAATGATCTGCCCAACCATGTAGGTTCTGCGACGTGAAATTCAGGAGTAGTGACTTTCTGTTGCCAGAGGGTGGCGCTGTACAATTTTTCCAAATTTCCAGCATGGATGTGTTCTGGCCTGGACTGTTACCAAGCACATGAAATCTGTCTCAGATATGACCATGTATACTAGAGTTATGACTGTTTCAACATTTTTGGCATAACAAAATGGTGACTCTTGACTTGGCGCCCCGCTGAGGCCACGCCCTCTGACAAAAAGTCAATTTTATTTTTCTCAAAGCTAAATCCACTTCTTTAGTCCATCCTGACACAAATTTGAAGTGGATATCTTGGATAGTTTTTAAACTGTAGCTTTCACCATAAACCTTGACATTTCATGTCACCACTAGGTGGCGCTTTGATCTATATAAAATCTGACCATATAAATGGGTGCAGGCCATGACCGTCAATATACCTGAGCAATATGAGTCCAATCGGGCAATGCACGGCTGAGTAATAAACTACTTCCTGTTTACCAGAGACATATGCAAATTTGAGGGCTCGCCATGGCCACACCTTTCAACTAATGAGAAAACCCCGAATAACTTTTCATCAGCCATGTCTCATGTAGCTCTGTGCCAAAGTACAAGTCGATCTGATGAAATCCCTCGAACGAGTTCGTTCAGTTATGACCCCTGGAAAAGGCCAAAAACAGCCCCGTTTTTGCTTATTTATTCAAAATGGCGGATTTCCTGTTGGAGATAGAGTGTCGAGCCAAGAAGCTTTTTTGTAGATCTCCCCAAGCAAAATTTGATCAATCTAGGACAAAGTCAAAAGGAGGGGGCTTTAACTTTGAAAACTGCTAGGGGGCGCTATTTTTGCAATTCTGAATTTTCATGTTGGAGACCCAAAAAATATCAAAATTTTTGCATGACCGGATGTACGTGCAAAGTTTCCTGCGAATTCAGAAATGTTAAAGGCCTCAAAATGCCATGCAATGACGGCAAATGATATGTTGAATAATCCTAGCAGATACAATTAGGTCCTCACGCCACTCGGTGCTCGGGCCCTAATAATAACAAAGTAATAATAATAATAATAATAATAATAAAAACAACAATAATAATAATAATAATAATAATAATAAAAACAATAATAATAATAATAATAATAATAATAATAAAAACAATAATAATAATAGTCATAAAAGTAATAAAACAATAATACTGATAATAGTAATAATAGTAAAACAACAATAATAATAATAAAACAATAATACTGATAATAGTAATAATAGTAAAACAACAATAATAATAATAAAACAATAATACTGATAATAATAATAATATTTTGGACTTGTTGATCAACATGTCCATGACAAGCTTCTGACTCAGGTTTAAAATGATGAAACCTGCATTCTTCTACATCAAACAAACATTGTTTTATAAAATCCACATGTTCAGGGACAAGGACCCACCGTCCAATCAGAGGTGAGCAGGTCAGCATCAGACAGGTACTCGCTGGCCCTCTCCACATCATCGACCTCAGAGAAGAAGTCCAGGTAGTTCTGATGGAGGTAAAGGTTGAAGAACTCTCCGGACATGTGAGAGCGCTCCACCACCATCTGGAAGAACAAACACCATCAGAACATCCTGATTGGTCCATACACCATCAGAACGTCCTGATTGGTCCAGACACCATCAGAACATCCTGATTGGTCCATACACCATCAGAACATACTGATTGGTCCATACACCATCAGAACATACTGATTGGTCCATACACCATCAGAACATCCTGATTGGTCCAGACACCATCAGAACATCCTGATTGGTCCATACACCATCAGAACATCCTGATTGGTCCATACACCATCAGAACATCCTGATTGGTCCAGACACCATCAGAACATACTGATTGGTCCATACACCATCAGAACATCCTGATTGGTCCAGACACCATCAGAACATACTGATTGGTCCAGACACCATCAGAACATCCTGATTGGTCCATACACCATCAGAACATCCTGATTGGTCCAGACACCATCAGAACATCCTGATTGGTCCATACACCATCAGAACATCCTGATTGGTCCATACATCATCAGAACATCCTGACTGGTCCCTGATGGAGGTGTTTGATGATGAAGGTGTCTTACCTCAGGGTCGATGAGTAACGGTCCTCGTTGGTGATGGGACAGGTGAGACGGGAGAGCAGGTACACTAGGAGCAGGTTCAGCCTCTTCATCAGTGCCTCCTGATGATGATGATGGTGGTGATGGTAAAAAGATATGGAGTCATTATTGTCACAAAACTCTTAGACCCATTCTAAGATTCTGAGATCCTGATTTGCTGATGCTGGTCTCAGATTTTCTTCAAACCTCCTCTGAGCTCTAAACTGCCTCCTTGTTCCTAGATTGTCTCTGAGCTTCAACCCTGCTGGATCTCTGGTCTTTAGCTGATGATATAACATTCTTCTCTCATCCAGGCTGACTCTGGTTTCTCTCTGTGGCGTACCAAACTTTCTCTGAGCTCTAACTGTATTTCTGCTGATGAACCCACCAATAGGAAACAGGAGAGGATGGACCAATCAGGTTAGCTCTGCCAGTTGTTGCTATGCTGTTCTCCGTTGATCTCAGTGAGAGGGTCGCAACATTCTACCACACACACACACCCACGCACGTCATCCCAGTCCACTTCCCCATAACTCCACCCTAGCTCCTCCTACAAACTATATTTGGACTTAAAAACTGTCTTAGTGAGAAATCAGCACCAAGAACTAAACTGAGCCTAGAAGTTTGAAGATAATAACATCTCTGATATTGATAAAGATATTGATCACAGTCCTGTAGGGACCAGTCATGTATTGATCAAGATATTGATCACAGTCCTGTAGGGACCAGTCATGTATTGATAAAGATATTGATCACAGTCCTGTAGGGACCAGTCATGTATCGATAAAGATATTGATCATAGTCCTGTAGGGACCAGTCATATATTGATCACAGTCCTGTAGGGACCAGTCATGTATTGATAAAGATATTGATCACAGTCCTGTAGGGACCAGTCATGTATCGATAAAGATATTGATCATAGTCCTGTAGGGACCAGTCATATATTGATCACAGTCCTGTAGGGACCAGTCATGTATTGATAAAGATATTGATCACAGTCCTGTAGGGACCAGTCATGTATTGATCAAGATATTGATCACAGTCCTGTAGGGACCAGTCATGTATTGATCAAGATATTGATCACAGTCCTGTAGGGACCAGTCACGTATTGATCAAGATATTGATCAGGTCTCTTCAGAGCCCCTCAGAGCTGACTCACGTTTGCAGTGCAGGATCTTTCCCAGGGCTCTGAACAGAAACAGAGATGCGTCCTTCCCTCCGATGGCCTGCTCCTCCTCCTCCTGCGGCTTCCTTTCTTCTTTCTTCTTCCTCTGCTTCGTTCTGGAGGATTTTCCCGCAGAACTCGCCGTTCGCTCCTTCTTAGTCTTCCACAGAGCGTGCTCCAGAGACGAGTCTGCACCGTGAACATCAGGAGGAAGTTCAGTTAGGACAGGACTGTGATGTTAGTGTAGATGAAGATTCTGTGTCCAGGGTTTGGTCCTGACCTGGGAGCGAGGAGAACTGGAGACTGTTAACGGCGCTGCGGATATCACCGGAGCTTCCTGAGCACAGAGACTCTAACAGGGCCGGGTCTGAGACGCACATCCTCCCTCCACTCTGATGATGATATTGTTATCATTATTAGTATTGTTATTAAATTCTGTTGAAAAATGCCCCAAACCTCTGGGTGTCGTCTCACCTTTCCCACCTCCACAGCTGAGATCCGAGTCAGCACCTTCATCATGGTGGTCGGAGCGACCGGGTTAAAGCTGAATGAAAACATCAGACACACAGAGATGATCATGTGGGGTGTTATTCATTTTTAACTTCCCTCTATCACCAGCAGGCAGCGCTGTTTCACACCTGATGCTGCTGATGTGCAGCTCCTCCTGGATCTCTCTAGGAAACAGGAAACGTGAGCTGCTGTCGCCACTCAGACTGTCAGACACGATGAACACCAGAGGACAGCGACTCGTCTTCACAAAGCGCCTGAAAGACACACAGCAGGGAGAATTTAACCCTCCTTAAATATCTCTGATACAGCTTCTGGTAGTAGAAATGTTTGGTATCGTCATCTTGTCTGTGTCCATAAATGCTGCTGACTACTGATGACCAATCTGGAACTAGAAGGGTCATCACATTTCACAGGAGCAGATTTCACAGCTACATCTAGGAGATAGTTTGAAGGGGAGCCGAAACCCTTCTCCCTGGACCAGCAGGGAGCCGCCACACTGAAACCAGTTTTCCTTGTTTCCCAGAGTGAGGACTGTGGCCCTCTGATGGGCCCTGTAGGTCCTGACGGTGGGTCATTAGCGGTCTGTAACAGTAGATATAAACCCTTTAGAACATCCTTTAGCTATAGAAAAGTTGTTGACTCACCTCAGGATGTCGTGCAGGCTGCTTGGCTGTCTGTAGAACTGGTTTGGAAAATCCTGAGGAGATGAAAGGGTTAACTCGGCTTTGATAAGTATTACAGTGAAACATGACTGTGTACGGTTAAAAAGGACACACGGATCAGTCCTCCACAGATGATCTGGATGGATCATGATTGGTTTAAATGGACGGAGGGAGAGATCATCACTGAGCGATGGCCTTTAATGAGAGAAGGGCTGCTCTGGTCTTTGCTGAGCTCTGAACAGAAATATTAAGATCTACCTCCTGCCTGGTCTATGTGTGTCCTAAATGTGTCAGTCTCAGGATTTAACATTTTTAAAGGGTGAGAACCTCTAAGCAGGAGCAGCAGCGCCTCCGTGGATCAGATCAGTAAGGACAAGAACGGAACACTTGTCTGGAATTAACACGGGTCAAAGTTCATTCGATCTCCTGAACTGTCCCACGACAGACCTCTGTCCCACCATCATCAGACCTCTGTCCCACCATCATCAGACCTCTGTCCCACCATCATCAGACCTCTGTCCCTCCACCATCAGACCTCTGTCCCACCATCATCAGACCTCTGTCCCACCATCATCAGACCTCTGTCCCTCCACCATCAGACCTCTGTCCCACCATCATCAGACCTCTGTCCCACCATCAGACCTCTGTCCCACCATCAGACCTCTGTCCCACCATCATCAGACCTCTGTCCCACCATCATCAGACCTCTGTCCCACCATCATCAGACCTCTGTCCCACCATCATCAGACCTCTGTCCCACGTCAGACCTCTGTCCCACCATCATCAGACCTCTGTTCCACCATCAGACCTCTGTCCCACCATCATCAGACCTCTGTCCCATCATCATCAGACCTCTGTCCCACCATCATCAGACCTCTGTCCCTCCACCATCAGACCTCTGTCCCTCCACCATCAGACCTCTGTCCCACCATCATCAGACCTCTGTCCCACCATCAGACCTCTGTCCCACCATCAGACCTCTGTCCCACCATCATCAGACCTCTGTCCCACCATCATCAGACCTCTGTCCCATCATCAGACCTCTGTCCCACCATCATCAGACCTCTGTCCCATCATCAGACCTCTGTCCCACCATCATCAGACCTCTGTCCCACCATCAGACCTCTGTCCCACCATCAGACCTCTGTCCCATCATCATCAGACCTCTGTCCCACCATTATCAGACCTCTGTCCCACCATCAGACCTCTGTCCGACCATCATCAGACCTCTGTCCCACCATCATCAGACCTCTGTCCCATCATCAGACCTCTGTCCCACCATCAGACCTCTGTCCCACCATCATCAGACCTCTGTCCCACCATCCGACCTCTGTCCCACCATCATCAGACCTCTGTCCCACCATCAGACCTCTGTCCCTCCACCATCAGACCTCTGTCCCACCATCATCAGACCTCTGTCCCACCATCATCAGACCTCTGTCCCATCATCAGACCTCTGTCCCACCATCAGACCTCTGTCCTACCATCATCAGACCTCTGTCCCACCATCAGACCTCTGTCCCTCCACCATCAGACCTCTGTCCCACCATCATCAGACCTCTGTCCCACCATCATCAGACCTCTGTCCCACCATCATCAGACCTCTGTCCCATCATCAGACCTCTGTCCCATCATCAGACCTCTGTCCCACCATCATCAGACCTCTGTCCCATCATCAGACCTCTGTCCCATCATCAGACCTCTGTCCCACCATCAGACCTCTGTCCCACCATCATCAGACCTCTGTCCCATCATCATCAGACCTCTGTCCCACCATCATCAGACCTCTGTCCCACCATCAGACCTCTGTCCGACCATCATCAGACCTCTGTCCCACCATCATCAGACCTCTGTCCCATCATCAGACCTCTGTCCCACCATCAGACCTCTGTCTCACCATCATCAGACCTCTGTCCCACCATCAGACCTCTGTCCCACCATCAGACCTCTGTCCCACCATCATCAGACCTCTGTCCCACCATCAGACCTCTGTCCCACCATCAGACCTCTGTCCCACCATCATCAGACCTCTGTCCCACCATCATCAGACCTCTGTCCCTCCACCATCAGACCTCTGTCCCACCATCATCAGACCTCTGTCCCACCATCATCAGACCTCTGTCCCACCATCATCAGACCTCTGTCCCATCATCAGACCTCTGTCCCACCATCAGACCTCTGTCCTACCATCATCAGACCTCTGTCCCACCATCATCAGACCTCTGTCCCACCATCAGACCTCTGTCCCTCCACCATCAGACCTCTGTTCCACCATCATCAGACCTCTGTCCCACCATCATCAGACCTCTGTCCCACCATCATCAGATCTCTGTCCCATCATCAGACCTCTGTCCCATCATCAGACCTCTGTCCCACCATCATCAGACCTCTGTCCCACCATCATCAGACCTCTGTCCCACCATCATCAGACCTCTGTCCCATCATCAGACCTCTGTCCCATCATCAGACCTCTGTCCCACCATCATCAGACCTCTGTCCCACCATCAGACCTCTGTCCCATCATCATCAGACCTCTGTCCCACCATCAGACCTCTGTCCCACCATCATCAGACCTCTGTCCCACCATCATCAGACCTCTGTCCCACCATCAGACCTCTGTCCCACCATCAGACCTATGTCCGACCATCATCAGACCTCTGTCCCACCATCAGACCTCTGTCCCACCATCAGACCTCTGTCCCACCATCATCAGACCTCTGTCCCACCATCGGACCTCTGTCCCACCATCAGACCTCTGTCCCACCATCATCAGACCTCTGTCCCACCATCATCAGACCTCTGTCCCACCATCAGACCTCTGTCCCACCATCATCAGACCTCTGTCCCACCATCAGACCTCTGTCCCACCATCAGACCTCTGTCCCACCATCAGACCTCTGTCCCACCATCATCAGACCTCTGTCCCACCATCAGACCTCTGTCCCACCATCAGACCTCTGTCCCACCATCAGACCTCTGTCCCATCATCATCAGACCTCTGTCCCACCATCAGACCTCTGTCCCACCATCATCAGACCTCTGTCCCACCATCATCAGACTTCTGTCCCACCATCAGACCTCTGTCCCACCATCAGACCTCTGTCCGACCATCATCAGACCTCTGTCCCACCATCAGACCTCTGTCCCACCATCAGACCTCTGTCCCACCATCAGACCTCTGTCCCACCATCAGACCTCTGTCCCACCATCAGACCTCTGTCCCACCATCATCAGACCTCTGTCCCACCATCATCAGACCTCTGTCCCACCATCATCAGACCTCTGTCCCACCATCATCAGACCTCTGTCCCACCATCAGACCTCTGTCCCATCATCATCAGACCTCTGTCCCACCATCAGACCTCTGTCCCACCATCATCAGACCTCTGTCCCACCATCATCAGACCTCTGTCCCACCATCAGACCTCTGTCCCACCATCAGACCTCTGTCCGACCATCATCAGACCTCTGTCCCACCATCAGACCTCTGTCCCACCATCAGACCTCTGTCCCACCATCATCAGACCTCTGTCCCACCATCAGACCTCTGTCCCACCATCAGACCTCTGTCCCACCATCATCAGACCTCTGTCCCACCATCAGACCTCTGTCCCACCATCAGACCTCTGTCCCACCATCAGACCTCTGTCCCATCATCAGACCTCTGTCCCACCATCAGACCTCTGTCCCACCATCAGACCTCTGTCCCACCATCAGACCTCTGTCCCACCATCATCAGACCTCTGTCCCATCATCAGACCCCTGTCCCACCATCAGACCTCTGTCCCACCATCATCAGACCTCTGTCCCACCGTCAGACCTCTGTCCCACCATCAGAATCTGTCCCACCATCAGACCTCTGTCCCACCATCAGACCTCTGTCCCACCATCATCAGACCTCTGTCCCACCGTCAGACCTCTGTCCCACCATCAGAATCTGTCCCACCATCAGACCTCTGTCCCACCATCAGACCTCTGTCCCACCATCAGACCTCTGTCCCACCATCATCAGACCTCTGTCCCACCATCAGACCTCTGTCCCACCATCAGACCTCTGTCCCACCATCATCAGACCTCTGTCCCACCATCATCAGACCTCTGTCCCACCATCAGACCTCTGTCCCACCATCATCAGACCTCTGTCCCACCATCAGACCTCTGTCCCACCATCAGACCTCTGTCCCATCATCAGACCTCTGTCCCACCATCAGACCTCTGTCCCACCATCAGACCTCTGTCCCACCATCATCAGACCTCTGTCCCATCATCAGACCCCTGTCCCACCATCAGACCTCTGTCCCACCATCAGACCTCTGTCCCACCATCAGACCTCTGTCCCACCATCAGACCTCTGTCCCACCATCAGACCTCTGTCCCACCATCATCAGACCTCTGTCCCACCATCATCAGACCTCTGTCCCACCGTCAGACCTCTGTCCCACCATCAGAATCTGTCCCACCATCAGACCTCTGTCCCACCATCAGACCTCTGTCCCACCATCATCAGACCTCTGTCCCACCATCAGACCTCTGTCCCACCATCAGACCTCTGTCCCACCATCAGACCTCTGTCCCACCATCAGACCTCTGTCCCACCATCAGACCTCTGTCCCACCATCATCAGACCTCTGTCCCATCATCAGACCCCTGTCCCACCATCAGACCTCTGTCCCACCATCATCAGACCTCTGTCCCACCGTCAGACCTCTGTCCCACCATCAGAATCTGTCCCACCATCAGACCTCTGTCCCACCATCAGACCTCTGTCCCACCATCATCAGACCTCTGTCCCACCATCAGACCTCTGTCCCACCATCAGACCTCTGTCCCACCATCAGACCTCTGTCCCACCATCAGACCTCTGTCCCACCATCATCAGACCTCTGTCCCACCATCATCAGACCTCTGTCCCACCATCAGACCTCTGTCCCACCATCATCAGACCTCTGTCCCACCATCAGACCTCTGTCCCACCATCAGACCTCTGTCCCACCATCATCAGACCTCTGTCCCATCATCAGACCCCTGTCCCACCATCAGACCTCTGTCCCACCATCATCAGACCTCTGTCCCACCGTCAGACCTCTGTCCCACCATCAGAATCTGTCCCACCATCAGACCTCTGTCCCACCATCAGACCTCTGTCCCACCATCATCAGACCTCTGTCCCACCATCATCAGACCTCTGTCCCACCGTCAGACCTCTGTCCCACCATCAGAATCTGTCCCACCATCAGACCTCTGTCCCACCATCAGACCTCTGTCCCACCATCATCAGACCTCTGTCCCACCATCAGACCTCTGTCCCACCATCAGACCTCTGTCCCACCATCAGACCTCTGTCCCACCATCAGACCTCTGTCCCACCATCATCAGACCTCTGTCCCATCATCAGACCCCTGTCCCACCATCAGACCTCTGTCCCACCATCATCAGACCTCTGTCCCACCGTCAGACCTCTGTCCCACCATCAGAATCTGTCCCACCATCAGACCTCTGTCCCACCATCAGACCTCTGTCCCACCATCATCAGACCTCTGTCCCACCGTCAGACCTCTGTCCCACCATCAGAATCTGTCCCACCATCAGACCTCTGTCCCACCATCAGACCTCTGTCCCACCATCATCAGACCTCTGTCCCACCATCAGACCTCTGTCCCACCATCAGACCTCTGTCCCACCATCAGACCTCTGTCCCACCATCAGACCTCTGTCCCACCATCATCAGACCTCTGTCCCACCATCATCAGACCTCTGTCCCACCATCAGACCTCTGTCCCACCATCATCAGACCTCTGTCCCACCATCAGACCTCTGTCCCACCATCAGACCTCTGTCCCACCATCATCAGACCTCTGTCCCACCATCAGACCTCTGTCCCACCATCAGACCTCTGTCCCACCATCAGACCTCCGTCCCACCATCAGACCTCTGTCCCATCATCATCAGACCTCTGTCCCACCATCAGACCTCTGTCCCACCATCATCAGACCTCTGTCCCACCATCAGACCTCTGTCCCACCATCAGACCTCTGTCCGACCATCATCAGACCTCTGTCCCACCATCAGACCTCTGTCCCACCATCAGACCTCTGTCCCACCATCATCAGACCTCTGTCCCACCATCAGACCTCTGTCCCACCATCAGAATCTGTCCCACCATCAGACCTCTGTCCCACCATCAGACCTCTGTCCCACCATCAGACCTCTGTCCCACCATCATCAGACCTCTGTCCCACCATCATCAGACCTCTGTCCCACCATCAGACCTCTGTCCCACCATCAGACCTCTGTCCCACCATCATCAGACCTCTGTCCCACCATCATCAGACCTCTGTCCCACCATCAGACCTCTGTCCCACCATCATCAGACCTCTGTCCCACCATCAGACCTCTGTCCCACCATCAGACCTCTGTCCCATCATCAGACCTCTGTCCCACCATCAGACCTCTGTCCCACCATCATCAGACCTCTGTCCCATCATCAGACCCCTGTCCCACCATCAGACCTCTGTCCCACCATCATCAGACCTCTGTCCCACCGTCAGACCTCTGTCCCACCATCAGAATCTGTCCCACCATCAGACCTCTGTCCCACCATCAGACCTCTGTCCCACCATCATCAGACCTCTGTCCCACCATCATCAGACCTCTGTCCCACCGTCAGACCTCTGTCCCACCATCAGAATCTGTCCCACCATCAGACCTCTGTCCCACCATCAGACCTCTGTCCCACCATCATCAGACCTCTGTCCCACCATCAGACCTCTGTCCCACCATCAGACCTCTGTCCCACCATCAGACCTCTGTCCCACCATCAGACCTCTGTCCCACCATCATCAGACCTCTGTCCCATCATCAGACCCCTGTCCCACCATCAGACCTCTGTCCCACCATCATCAGACCTCTGTCCCACCGTCAGACCTCTGTCCCACCATCAGAATCTGTCCCACCATCAGACCTCTGTCCCACCATCAGACCTCTGTCCCACCATCATCAGACCTCTGTCCCACCGTCAGACCTCTGTCCCACCATCAGAATCTGTCCCACCATCAGACCTCTGTCCCACCATCAGACCTCTGTCCCACCATCATCAGACCTCTGTCCCACCATCAGACCTCTGTCCCACCATCAGACCTCTGTCCCACCATCAGACCTCTGTCCCACCATCATCAGACCTCTGTCCCACCATCATCAGACCTCTGTCCCACCATCAGACCTCTGTCCCACCATCATCAGACCTCTGTCCCACCATCAGACCTCTGTCCCACCATCAGACCTCTGTCCCACCATCAGACCTCTGTCCCACCATCATCAGACCTCTGTCCCACCATCAGACCTCTGTCCCACCATCAGACCTCTGTCCCACCATCAGACCTCTGTCCCACCATCAGACCTCTGTCCCATCATCATCAGACCTCTGTCCCACCATCAGACCTCTGTCCCACCATCATCAGACCTCTGTCCCACCATCAGACCTCTGTCCCACCATCAGACCTCTGTCCCACCATCATCAGACCTCTGTCCCACCATCAGACCTCTGTCCCACCATCATCAGACCTCTGTCCCACCATCAGACCTCTGTCCCACCATCAGACCTCTGTCCCACCATCATCAGACCTCTGTCCCACCATCATCAGACCTCTGTCCCACCATCAGACCTCTGTCCCACCATCATCAGACCTCTGTCCCACCATCAGACCTCTGTCCCACCATCAGACCTCTGTCCCATCATCAGACCTCTGTCCCACCATCAGACCTCTGTCCCACCATCAGACCTCTGTCCCACCATCATCAGACCTCTGTCCCACCATCAGACCTCTGTCCCACCATCAGACCTCTGTCCCATCATCATCAGACCTCTGTCCCACCATCAGACCTCTGTCCCACCATCATCAGACCTCTGTCCCACCATCAGACCTCTGTCCCACCATCAGACCTCTGTCCCACCATCATCAGACCTCTGTCCCATCATCAGACCCCTGTCCCACCATCAGACCTCTGTCCCACCATCATCAGACCTCTGTCCCACCGTCAGACCTCTGTCCCACCATCAGAATCTGTCCCACCATCAGACCTCTGTCCCACCATCATCAGACCTCTGTCCCACCATCAGACCTCTGTCCCACCATCATCAGACCTCTGTCCCACCGTCAGACCTCTGTCCCACCATCAGAATCTGTCCCACCATCAGACCTCTGTCCCACCATCAGACCTCTGTCCCACCATCATCAGACCTCTGTCCCACCATCAGACCTCTGTCCCACCATCAGACCTCTGTCCCACCATCAGACCTCTGTCCCACCATCAGACCTCTGTCCCACCATCAGACCTCTGTCCCACCATCATCAGACCTCTGTCCCATCATCAGACCCCTGTCCCACCATCAGACCTCTGTCCCACCATCATCAGACCTCTGTCCCACCGTCAGACCTCTGTCCCACCATCAGAATCTGTCCCACCATCAGACCTCTGTCCCACCATCAGACCTCTGTCCCACCATCATCAGACCTCTGTCCCACCGTCAGACCTCTGTCCCACCATCATCAGACCTCTGTCCCACCATCAGACCTCTGTCCCACCATCAGACCTCTGTCCCACCATCAGACCTCTGTCCCACCATCAGACCTCTGTCCCACCATCAGACCTCTGTCCCACCATCATCAGACCTCTGTCCCACCGTCAGACCTCTGTCCCACCATCAGAATCTGTCCCACCATCAGACCTCTGTCCCACCATCAGACCTCTGTCCCACCATCATCAGACCTCTGTCCCACCATCAGACCTCTGTCCCACCATCAGACCTCTGTCCCACCATCAGACCTCTGTCCCACCATCATCAGACCTCTGTCCCACCATCATCAGACCTCTGTCCCACCGTCAGACCTCTGTCCCACCATCAGAATCTGTCCCACCATCAGACCTCTGTCCCACCATCAGACCTCTGTCCCACCATCATCAGACCTCTGTCCCACCATCAGACCTCTGTCCCACCATCAGACCTCTGTCCCACCATCAGACCTCTGTCCCACCATCAGACCTCTGTCCCACCATCAGACCTCTGTCCCACCATCATCAGACCTCTGTCCCACCATCAGACCTCTGTCCCACCATCAGACCTCTGTCCCACCATCAGACCTCTGTCTCACCATCATCAGACCTCTGTCCCACCATCATCAGACCTCTGTCCCACCGTCAGACCTCTGTCCCACCATCAGAATCTGTCCCACCATCAGACCTCTGTCCCACCATCAGACCTCTGTCCCACCATCATCAGACCTCTGTCCCACCATCAGACCTCTGTCCCACCATCAGACCTCTGTCCCACCATCAGACCTCTGTCCCACCATCAGACCTCTGTCCCACCATCAGACCTCTGTCCCACCATCATCAGACCTCTGTCCCACCATCAGACCTCTGTCCCACCATCAGACCTCTGTCCCACCATCAGACCTCTGTCCCACCATCATCAGACCTCTGTCCCATCATCAGACCCCTGTCCCACCATCAGACCTCTGTCCCACCATCATCAGACCTCTGTCCCACCGTCAGACCTCTGTCCCACCATCAGAATCTGTCCCACCATCAGACCTCTGTCCCACCATCAGACCTCTGTCCCACCATCATCAGACCTCTGTCCCACCATCATCAGACCTCTGTCCCACCGTCAGACCTCTGTCCCACCATCAGAATCTGTCCCACCATCAGACCTCTGTCCCACCATCAGACCTCTGTCCCACCATCATCAGACCTCTGTCCCACCATCAGACCTCTGTCCCACCATCAGACCTCTGTCCCACCATCAGACCTCTGTCCCACCATCAGACCTCTGTCCCACCATCAGACCTCTGTCCCACCATCATCAGACCTCTGTCCCACCATCAGACCTCTGTCCCACCATCAGACCTCTGTCCCACCATCAGACCTCTGTCCCACCATCATCAGACCTCTGTCCCACCATCATCAGACCTCTGTCCCACCGTCAGACCTCTGTCCCACCATCAGAATCTGTCCCACCATCAGACCTCTGTCCCACCATCAGACCTCTGTCCCACCATCATCAGACCTCTGTCCCACCATCAGACCTCTGTCCCACCATCAGACCTCTGTCCCACCATCAGACCTCTGTCCCACCATCAGACCTCTGTCCCACCATCAGACCTCTGTCCCACCATCATCAGACCTCTGTCCCACCATCAGACCTCTGTCCCACCATCAGACCTCTGTCCCACCATCAGACCTCTGTCCCACCATCAGAATCTGTCCCACCATCAGACCTCTGTCCCACCATCAGACCTCTGTCCCACCATCATCAGACCTCTGTCCCACCATCAGACCTCTGTCCCACCATCAGACCTCTGTCCCACCATCAGACCTCTGTCCCACCATCATCAGACCTCTGTCCCACCATCAGACCTCTGTCCCACCATCAGACCTCTGTCCCACCATCAGACCTCTGTCCCACCATCAGACCTCTGTCCCACCATCATCAGACCTCTGTCCCACCATCATCAGACCTCTGTCCCACCGTCAGACCTCTGTCCCACCATCAGAATCTGTCCCACCATCAGACCTCTGTCCCACCATCAGACCTCTGTCCCACCATCATCAGACCTCTGTCCCACCATCAGACCTCTGTCCCACCATCAGACCTCTGTCCCACCATCAGACCTCTGTCCCACCATCAGACCTCTGTCCCACCATCAGACCTCTGTCCCACCATCATCAGACCTCTGTCCCACCATCAGACCTCTGTCCCACCATCAGACCTCTGTCCCACCATCAGACCTCTGTCCCACCATCAGACCTCTGTCCCACCATCATCAGACCTCTGTCCCACCATCAGACCTCTGTCCCACCATCAGACCTCTGTCCCACCATCAGACCTCTGTCCCACCATCAGACCTCTGTCCCACCATCATCAGACCTCTGTCCCACCATCAGACCTCTGTCCCACCATCAGACCTCTGTCCCACCATCAGACCTCTGTCCCACCATCATCAGACCTCTGTCCCACCATCATCAGACCTCTGTCCCACCGTCAGACCTCTGTCCCACCATCAGAATCTGTCCCACCATCAGACCTCTGTCCCACCATCAGACCTCTGTCCCACCATCATCAGACCTCTGTCCCACCATCAGACCTCTGTCCCACCATCAGACCTCTGTCCCACCATCAGACCTCTGTCCCACCATCAGACCTCTGTCCCACCATCAGACCTCTGTCCCACCATCATCAGACCTCTGTCCCACCATCAGACCTCTGTCCCACCATCAGACCTCTGTCCCACCATCAGACCTCTGTCCCACCATCATCAGACCTCTGCTTTGATTGATAAGCCTTCCAGTAGAACCATGTAACTTCTGAAAGGGGAGAGGCTGAAGGTGTGTTGTTTACCTCCACCAGAATGATCTTCCTGTCAGAGGATCGTCCATCACCGCTCATCCTCAGACACGAATACCTGTTGGCTCTGAGCAAGAAGTCCTGGAACTGGGTAACCTGGGACGTCGAGTACGTTGAGTCCATCAGCCTCCAGCCTGATGAGTCCCTCGCCCTCCAGTCTGTTAGAAGAAGAACCAGAGGAAGAGGAGGGATTATTTAAAAATCAACACACAGAGACAAGAGACAGATCAGATTATCCTCTATAAATGTGTTTAAAATCAACACACAGAGACAAGAGACAGGTCAGATTATCCTCTATAAATGTGTTTAAAATCAACACACAGAGACAAGAGACAGATCAGATTATCCTCTATAAATGTGTTTAAAATCAACACACAGAGACAAGAGACAGGTCAGATTATCCTCTATAAAGGTGTTTAAAATCAACACACAGAGACAAGAGACAGGTCAGATTATCCTCTATAAATGTGTTTAAAATCAACACACAGAGACAAGAGACAGGTCAGATTATCCTCTATAAATGTGTTTAAAATCAACACACAGAGACAAGAGACAGGTCAGATTATCCTCTATAAATGTGTTTAAAATCAACACACAGAGACAAGAGACAGGTCAGATTATCCTCTATAAATGTGGACAGTAACAGTTAAAACAGGTCTGGAAGTCTTGCACTATCACTGATCTATGAAACATCATTATCATGACAGAATGGATAAATATTTAGTGGGGATGCTGAGTAAATATCTTCAGCTATTTTCAGGCTACTATGATCATTGTTATGCTATAAATAACTACCTTATGCTTTTTCAGCTATTCTTATACAATTTTTTAGCTATTTTTAGGCTACTTTCAGCTATTGTATGCTATTTTCAGCTAGTTTATGCTTTGTCAGCTCTTCTTATGCTATCTTAAGCTTTTTCAGGCTACTTTGAGCCATTTTTATGCCATTGTTAGGCTACTACCAGCTATTTTCAAGCTGCTTTGAGCTATTCTTATGCTATTTTTAGTTACTGAATGCCATTTTTAGCTATTTTTATGCTATTTTCAGCAGTTCTACTGTAATTGAACTCTCAGCATCCCCATGCTGATGTTCAATTTAATCTAGTTATAATTTAAATTAAACTGACTAATAAAAAAATCTAAAGTCAGAATTTTAACTTTAACCTCTGAATCATGACCTTAATCTCTGAATCATGACATTAATCTCTGAATCATGACATTAATCTCTGAATCATGACCTTAATCTCTGAATCATGACATTAATCTCTGAATCATGACCTTAATCTCTGAATCATGACCTTAATCTCTGAATCATGACATTAATCTCTGAATCATGACCTTAATCTCTGAATCATGACATTAATCTCTGAATCATGACATTAATCTCTGAATCATGACATTAATCTCTGAATCATGACCTTAATCTCTGAATCATGACCTTAATCTCTGAATCATGACATTAATCTCTGAATCATGACCTTAATCTCTGAATCATGACCTTAATCTCTGAATCATGACATTAATCTCTGAATCATGACATTAATCTCTGAATCATGACCTTAATCTCTGAATCATGACCTTAATCTCTGAATCATGACCTTAATCTCTGCATTGTGACCTTAATCTCTGAATCATAACCTTAATCTCTGAATCATGACCTTAATCTCTGCATTGTGACCTTAATCTCTGAATCATAACCTTAATCTCTGAATCATGACATTAATCTCTGCATTGTGACCTTAATCTCTGAATCATGACCTTAATCTCTGAATCATAACATTAATCTCTGAATCATGACCTTAATCTCTGAATCATAACCTTAATCTCTGAATCATGACCTTAATCTCTGAATCATAACCTTAATCTCTGAATCATGACCTTTATCTCTGCATTGTGACCTTAATCTCTGAATCATAACATTAATCTCTGAATCATAACCTTAATCTCTGAATCATGACCTTAATCTCTGAATCATAACCTTAATCTCTGAATCATGACCTTAATCTCTGAATCATGACCTTAATCTCTGAATCATGACCTTAATCTCTGAATCATAACCTTAATCTCTGCATTGTGACCTTAATCTCTGAATCATGACCTTAATCTCTGAATCATGACCTTAATCTCTGCATTGTGACCTTAATCTCTGAATCATAACATTAATCTCTGAATCATAACCTTAATCTCTGAATCATGACCTTAATCTCTGAATCATGACCTTAATCTCTGAATCATGACCTTAATCTCTGAATCATGACTTTAATTTCTGAATCATAACCTTAATCTCTGAATCATAACCTTAATCTCTGAATCATGACCTTAATCTCTGAATCATAACCTTATTCTCTGAATCATGACCTTAATCTCTGAATCATGACCTTAATTTCTGCATTGTGACCTTAATCTCTGCATTGTGACCTTAATCTCTGAATCATGACCTTAATCTCTGCATTGTGACCTTAATCTCTGCATTGTGACCTTAATCTCTGAATCATGACCTTAATCTCTGCATTGTGACCTTAATCTCTGAATCATGACCTTAATCTCTGAATCATGACCTTAATCTCTGAATCATGACCTTAATCTGTGAATCATAACCTTAATCTCTGAATCATGACCTTAATCTCTAAATCATGACCTTAATCTCTGCATTGTGACCTTAATCTCTGAATCATAACCTTAATCTCTGAATCATGACCTTAATCTCTAAATCATGACCTTAATCTCTGAATCATGACCTTAATCTCTGAATCATGACCTTAATCTCTGCATTGTGACCTTAATCTCTGAATCATAACCTTAATCTCTGAATCATGACCTTAATCTCTAAATCATGACCTTAATCTCTGAATCATGACCTTGATCTCTGAATCATGACCTTAATCTCTGCATTGTGACCTTAATCTCTGAATCATGACCTTAATCTCTAAATCATGACCTTAATCTCTGAATCATGACCTTAATCTCTAAATCATGACCTTAATCTCTAAATCATGACCTTAATCTCTAAATCATGACCTTAATCTCTGAATCATGACCTTAATCTCTAAATCATGACCTTAATCTCTGAATCATGACCTTAATCTCTGAATCATGACCTTAATCTCTAAATCATGACCTTAATCTCTAAATCATGACCTTAATCTCTAAATCATGACCTTAATCTCTGAATCATGACCTTGATCTCTGAATCATGACCTTAATCTCTGCATTGTGACCTTAATCTCTGAATCATGACCTTAATCTCTGAATCATGACCTTAATCTCTGAATCATAACCTTAATCTCTGAATCATGACCTTTATCTCTGCATTGTGACCTTAATCTCTGAATCATAACATTAATCTCTGAATCATAACCTTAATCTCTGAATCATGACCTTAATCTCTGAATCATAACCTTAATCTCTGAATCATGACCTTAATCTCTGAATCATGACCTTAATCTCTGAATCATGACCTTAATCTCTGAATCATAACCTTAATCTCTGCATTGTGACCTTAATCTCTGAATCATGACCTTAATCTCTGAATCATGACCTTAATCTCTGCATTGTGACCTTAATCTCTGAATCATAACATTAATCTCTGAATCATAACCTTAATCTCTGAATCATGACCTTAATCTCTGAATCATGACCTTAATCTCTGAATCATGACCTTAATCTCTGAATCATAACCTTAATCTCTGAATCATGACCTTAATCTCTGAATCATAACCTTAATCTCTGAATCATGACCTTAATCTCTGAATCATGACCTTAATTTCTGCATTGTGACCTTAATCTCTGCATTGTGACCTTAATCTCTGAATCATGACCTTAATCTCTGCATTGTGACCTTAATCTCTGAATCATGACCTTAATCTCTGCATTGTGACCTTAATCTCTGCATTGTGACCTTAATCTCTGAATCATGACCTTAATCTCTGCATTGTGACCTTAATCTCTGAATCATGACCTTAATCTCTGCATTGTGACCTTAATCTCTGCATTGTGACCTTAATCTCTGAATCATGACCTTAATCTCTGCATTGTGACCTTAATCTCTGCATTGTGACCTTAATCTCTGAATCATGACCTTAATCTCTGCATTGTGACCTTAATCTCTGAATCATGACCTTAATCTCTGAATCATGACCTTAATCTCTGAATCATGACCTTAATCTGTGAATCATAACCTTAATCTCTGAATCATGACCTTAATCTCTAAATCATGACCTTAATCTCTGAATCATGACCTTAATCTCTGAATCATGACCTTAATCTCTGCATTGTGACCTTAATCTCTAAATCATGACCTTAATCTCTGAATCATGACCTTGATCTCTGAATCATGACCTTAATCTCTTAATCATGACCTTAATCTCTAAATCATGACCTTAATCTCTGAATCATGACCTTAATCTCTGAATCATGACCTTAATCTCTAAATCATGACCTTAATCTCTGAATCATAACCTTAATCTCTGAATCATGACCTTAATCTCTAAATCATGACCTTAATCTCTGAATCATGACCTTAATCTCTGAATCATGACCTTAATCTCTGCATTGTGACCTTAATCTCTGAATCATAACCTTAATCTCTGAATCATGACCTTAATCTCTAAATCATGACCTTAATCTCTGAATCATGACCTTGATCTCTGAATCATGACCTTAATCTCTGCATTGTGACCTTAATCTCTGAATCATGACCTTAATCTCTAAATCATGACCTTAATCTCTGAATCATGACCTTAATCTCTAAATCATGACCTTAATCTCTAAATCATGACCTTAATCTCTAAATCATGACCTTAATCTCTGAATCATGACCTTAATCTCTAAATCATGACCTTAATCTCTGAATCATGACCTTAATCTCTGAATCATGACCTTAATCTCTAAATCATGACCTTAATCTCTAAATCATGACCTTAATCTCTAAATCATGACCTTAATCTCTAAATCATGACCTTAATCTCTGAATCATGACCTTGATCTCTGAATCATGACCTTAATCTCTGCATTGTGACCTTAATCTCTGAATCATGACCTTAATCTCTGAATCATGACCTTAATCTCTGAATCATAACCTTAATCTCTGAATCATGACCTAAATCTCTGAATCATGACCTTAATCTCTGAATCGTGACCTTAATCTCTGCATTGTGACCTCAATCTCTGAATCATGACCTTAATCTCTGAATCATGACCTTAATCTCTGAATCATGACCTTAATCTCTGCATTGTGACCTCAATCTCTGAATCATGACCTTAATCTCTGAATCATGACCTTTATCTCTGCATTGTGACCTTAATCTCTGAATCATGACCTTAATCTCTGCATTGTGACCTTAATCTCTGAATCATAACCTTAATCTCTGAATCATGACCTTAATCTCTAAATCATGACCTTAATCTCTGAATCATGACCTTAATCTCTGAATCATGACCTTAATCTCTGCATTGTGACCTTAATCTCTGAATCATAACCTTAATCTCTGAATCATGACCTTAATCTCTGCATTGTGACCTTAATCTCTGAATCATAACCTTAATCTCTGAATCATGACATTAATCTCTGCATTGTGACCTTAATCTCTGAATCATGACCTTAATCTCTGAATCATAACATTAATCTCTGAATCATGACCTTAATCTCTGAATCATAACCTTAATCTCTGAATCATGACCTTAATCTCTGAATCATAACCTTAATCTCTGAATCATGACCTTTATCTCTGCATTGTGACCTTAATCTCTGAATCATAACATTAATCTCTGAATCATAACCTTAATCTCTGAATCATGACCTTAATCTCTGAATCATAACCTTAATCTCTGAATCATAACATTAATCTCTGAATCATAACATTAATCTCTGAATCATGACCTTAATCTCTGAATCATAACCTTAATCTCTGAATCATGACCTTTATCTCTGCATTGTGACCTTAATCTCTGAATCATAACATAAATCTCTGAATCATAACCTTAATCTCTGAATCATGACCTTAATCTCTGAATCATAACCTTAATCTCTGAATCATGACCTTAATCTCTGAATCATGACCTTAATCTCTGAATCATGACCTTAATCTCTGAATCATAACCTTAATCTCTGCATTGTGACCTTAATCTCTGAATCATGACCTTAATCTCTGAATCATGACCTTAATCTCTGCATTGTGACCTTAATCTCTGAATCATAACATTAATCTCTGAATCATAACCTTAATCTCTGAATCATGACCTTAATCTCTGAATCATGACCTTAATCTCTGAATCATGACCTTAATCTCTGAATCATGACTTTAATTTCTGAATCATAACCTTAATCTCTGAATCATAACCTTAATCTCTGAATCATGACCTTAATCTCTGAATCATAACCTTAATCTCTGAATCATGACCTTAATCTCTGAATCATGACCTTAATTTCTGCATTGTGACCTTAATCTCTGCATTGTGACCTTAATCTCTGAATCATGACCTTAATCTCTGCATTGTGACCTTAATCTCTGCATTGTGACCTTAATCTCTGAATCATGACCTTAATCTCTGCATTGTGACCTTAATCTCTGAATCATGACCTTAATCTCTGAATCATGACCTTAATCTCTGAATCATGACCTTAATCTGTGAATCATAACCTTAATCTCTGAATCATGACCTTAATCTCTAAATCATGACCTTAATCTCTGCATTGTGACCTTAATCTCTGAATCATAACCTTAATCTCTGAATCATGACCTTAATCTCTAAATCATGACCTTAATCTCTGAATCATGACCTTAATCTCTGAATCATGACCTTAATCTCTGCATTGTGACCTTAATCTCTGAATCATAACCTTAATCTCTGAATCATGACCTTAATCTCTAAATCATGACCTTAATCTCTGAATCATGACCTTGATCTCTGAATCATGACCTTAATCTCTGCATTGTGACCTTAATCTCTGAATCATGACCTTAATCTCTAAATCATGACCTTAATCTCTGAATCATGACCTTAATCTCTAAATCATGACCTTAATCTCTAAATCATGACCTTAATCTCTAAATCATGACCTTAATCTCTGAATCATGACCTTAATCTCTAAATCATGACCTTAATCTCTGAATCATGACCTTAATCTCTGAATCATGACCTTAATCTCTAAATCATGACCTTAATCTCTAAATCATGACCTTAATCTCTGAATCATGACCTTAATCTCTGAATCATGACCTTAATCTCTGAATCATGACCTTGATCTCTGAATCATGACCTTAATCTCTGCATTGTGACCTTAATCTCTGAATCATGACCTTAATCTCTGAATCATGACCTTAATCTCTGAATCATAACCTTAATCTCTGAATCATGACCTTAATCTCTGCATTGTGACCTTAATCTATGAATCATAACATTAATCTCTGAATCATAACCTTAATCTCTGAATCATGACCTTAATCTCTGAATCATAACCTTAATCTCTGAATCATGACCTTAATCTCTGAATCATGACCTTAATCTCTGAATCATGACCTTAATCTCTGAATCATAACCTTAATCTCTGCATTGTGACCTTAATCTCTGAATCATAACATTAATCTCTGAATCATAACCTTAATCTCTGAATCATGACCTTAATCTCTGAATCATGACCTTAATCTCTGAATCATGACCTTAATCTCTGAATCATGACCTTAATCTCTGAATCATGACTTTAATTTCTGAATCATAACCTTAATCTCTGAATCATAACCTTAATCTCTGAATCATGACCTTAATCTCTGAATCATAACCTTAATCTCTGAATCATGACCTTAATCTCTGAATCATGACCTTAATTTCTGCATTGTGACCTTAATCTCTGCATTGTGACCTTAATCTCTGAATCATGACCTTAATCTCTGAATCATGACCTTAATCTCTGAATCATGACCTTAATCTCTGAATCATGACCTTAATCTCTGCATTGTGACCTTAATCTCTGAATCATGACCTTAATCTCTGAATCATGACCTTAATCTCTGAATCATGACCTTAATCTGTGAATCATAACCTTAATCTCTGAATCATGACCTTAATCTCTAAATCATGACCTTAATCTCTGCATTGTGACCTTAATCTCTGAATCATAACCTTAATCTCTGAATCATGACCTTAATCTCTAAATCATGACCTTAATCTCTGAATCATGACCTTAATCTCTGAATCATGACCTTAATCTCTGCATTGTGACCTTAATCTCTGAATCATAACCTTAATCTCTGAATCATGACCTTAATCTCTAAATCATGACCTTAATCTCTGAATCATGACCTTGATCTCTGAATCATGACCTTAATCTCTGCATTGTGACCTTAATCTCTGAATCATGACCTTAATCTCTGAATCATGACCTTAATCTCTAAATCATGACCTTAATCTCTAAATCATGACCTTAATCTCTGAATCATGACCTTAATCTCTAAATCATGACCTTAATCTCTAAATCATGACCTTAATCTCTAAATCATGACCTTAATCTCTGAATCATGACCTTAATCTCTGAATCATGACCTTAATCTCTGAATCATGACCTTAATCTCTGAATCATGACCTTAATCTCTAAATCATGACCTTAATCTCTAAATCATGACCTTAATCTCTAAATCATGACCTTAATCTCTAAATCATGACCTTAATCTCTGAATCATGACCTTGATCTCTGAATCATGACCTTAATCTCTGCATTGTGACCTTAATCTCTAAATCATGACCTTAATCTCTGAATCATGACCTTAATCTCTGAATCATGACCTTAATCTCTGAATCATGACCTTAATCTCTGAATCATAACCTTAATCTCTGAATCATGACCTAAATCTCTGAATCATGACCTTAATCTCTGAATCATGACCTTAATCTCTGAATCATGACCTTAATCTCTGAATCATGACCTTAATCTCTGAATCATGACCTTAATCTCTGAATCATGACCTTAATCTCTGCATTGTGACCTCAATCTCTGAATCATGACCTTAATCTCTGAATCATGACCTTTATCTCTGCATTGTGACCTTAATCTCTGAATCATGACCTTAATCTCTGCATTGTGACCTTAATCTCTGAATCATAACCTTAATCTCTGAATCATGACCTTAATCTCTAAATCATGACCTTAATCTCTGAATCATGACCTTGATCTCTGAATCATGACCTTAATCTCTGCATTGTGACCTTAATCTCTGAATCATGACCTTAATCTCTAAATCATGACCTTAATCTCTGAATCATGACCTTAATCTCTAAATCATGACCTTAATCTCTGAATCATGACCTTAATCTCTAAATCATGACCTTAATCTCTAAATCATGACCTTAATCTCTGAATCATGACCTTAATCTCTAAATCATGACCTTAATCTCTAAATCATGACCTTAATCTCTGAATCATGACCTTAATCTCTAAATCATGACCTTAATCTCTGAATCATGACCTTAATCTCTGAATCATGACCTTAATCTCTAAATCATGACCTTAATCTCTAAATCATGACCTTAATCTCTGAATCATGACCTTAATCTCTGAATCATGACCTTGATCTCTGAATCATGACCTTAATCTCTGCATTGTGACCTTAATCTCTGAATCATGACCTTAATCTCTAAATCATGACCTTAATCTCTGCATTGTGACCTTAATCTCTGCATTGTGACCTCAATCTCTGAATCATGACCTTAATCTCTGAATCATAACCTTAATCTCTGAATCATGACCTTAATCTCTGAATCATAACCTTAATCTCTGAATCATGACCTAAATCTCTGAATCATGACCTTAATCTCTGAATCATGACCTTAATCTCTGAATCGTGACCTTAATCTCTGCATTGTGACCTCAATCTCTGAATCATGACCTTAATCTCTGAATCATAACCTTAATCTCTGAATCATGACCTTAATCTCTGAATCATGACCTTAATCTCTGAATCATGACCTAAATCTCTGAATCATGACCTTAATCTCTGAATCATGACCTTAATCTCTGAATCGTGACCTTAATCTCTGCATTGTGACCTCAATCTCTGAATCATGACCTTAATCTCTGAATCATGACCTTAATCTCTGAATCATGACCTTAATCTCTGCATTGTGACCTCAATCTCTGAATCATGACCTTAATCTCTGAATCATGACCTTTATCTCTGCATTGTGACCTTAATCTCTGAATCATGACCTTAATCTCTGAATCGTGACCTTAATCTCTGCATTGTGACCTTAATCTCTGAATCGTGACCTTTATCTCTGCATTGTGACCTCAATCTATGAATCATGACCTTAATCTCTGAATCATAACCTTAATCTCTGAATCATGACCTTAATCTCTGAATCATAACCTTAATCTCTGAATCATGACCTAAATCTCTGAATCATGACCTTAATCTCTGAATCATGACCTTAATCTCTGAATCGTGACCTTAATCTCTGCATTGTGACCTCAATCTCTGAATCATGACCTTAATCTCTGAATCATGACCTTAATCTCTGAATCATGACCTTAATCTCTGCATTGTGACCTCAATCTCTGAATCATGACCTTAATCTCTGAATCATGACCTTTATCTCTGCATTGTGACCTTAATCTCTGAATCATGACCTTAATCTCTGAATCGTGACCTTAATCTCTGCATTGTGACCTTAATCTCTGAATCGTGACCTTTATCTCTGCATTGTGACCTCAATCTCTGAATCATGACCTTAATCTCTGCATTGTGACCTTAATCTCTGAATCGTGACCTTAATCACTGCATTGTGACCTTAGTCTCTGCATTGTGACCTTAGTCTCTGCATTGTGACCTTAGTCTCTGCATTGTTACCTTAATCTCTGAATCGTGACCTTAATCTCTGCATTGTGACCTTAGTCTCTGCATTGTGACCTTAGTCTCTGCATTGTGACCTTAGTCTCTGCATTGTTACCTTAATCTCTGAATCGTGACCTTAATCTCTGCATTGTGACCTTAATCTCTGCATTGTGACCTTAATCTCTGAATCATGACCTTAATCTCTGAATCATGACCTTAATCTCTGAATCGTGACCTTAATCTCTGAATCATGACCTTAATCTCTGAATCATGACCTTAATCTCTGAATCATAACCTTAATCTCTGCATTGTGACCTCAATCTCTGAATCATGACCTTAATCTCTGAATTGTGACCTTAATCTCTGAATTGTGACCTTAATCTCTGCATTATGACCTTAATCTCTGCATTGTGACCTTAATCTCTGAATTGTGACCTTAATTCTGAATCATGACCTTAATCTCTGCATTGTGACCTTAATCTCTGAATGGTGACCTTAATCTCTGCATTGTGACCTTAATCTCTGCATTGTGACCTTAATCTCTGAATCATGGCCTTAATCTCTGAATTGTGACCTTAATCTCTGCATTGTGACCTTAATCTCTGAATCATGGCCTTAATCTCTGAATTGTGACCTTAATCTCTGCATTGTGACCCTAATCTCTGAATCATGACCTTAATTCTGAATCATGACCTTAATCTCTGCATTGTGACCTCAATCTCTGAATCATGACCTTAATCTCTGAATCATGACCTTAATTCTGAATCATGACCATAATCTCTGCATTGTGACCTTAATCTCTGAATCATGACCTTAATCTCTGAATCATGACCTTAATCTCTGAATCATGACCTAAATCTCTGAATCATAACCTTAATCTCTGAATCATGACCTTAATCTCTGAATCATGACCTTAATCTCTGAATTGTGACCTTAATCTCTGAATCATGACCTTAATCTCTGAATCATGACCTTAATCTCTGAATCATGACCTTAATCTCTGAATTGTGACCTTAATCTCTGAATCATGACCTTAATCTCTGAATTGTGACCTTAATCTCTGAATCATGACCTTAATCTCTGCATTGTGACCTTAATCTCTGAATCATGACCTTAATCTCTGAATTGTGACCTTAATCTCTGAATCATGACCTTAATCTCTGCATTGTGACCTTAATCTCTGAATCATGACCTTAATCTCTGAATCATGACCTAAATCTCTGAATCATGACCTTAATCTCTGCATTGTGACCTTAATCTCTGCATTGTGACCTTAATCTCTGAATCATGACCTTAATCTCTGAATCATGACCTTAATCTCTGAATCATGACCTTAATCTCTGCATTGTGACCTTAATCTCTGAATCATGACCTTAATCTCTGAATCATGACCTTAATCTCTGAATCATGACCTTAATCTCTGAATCATGACCTTAATCTCTGAATCATGACCTTAATCTCTGAATCATGACCTTAATCTCTGCATTGTGACCTTAATCTCTGAATCATGACCTTAATCTCTGAATCATGACCTTAATCTCTGCATTGTGACCTTAATCTCTGAATCATGACCTTAATCTCTGAATCATGACCTTAATCTCTGCATTGTGACCTTAATCTCTGAATCATGACCTTAATCTCTGCATTGTGACCTTAATCTCTGAATCATGACCTTAATCTCTGCATTGTGACCTTAATCTCTGAATCATGACCTTAATCTCTGAATCATGACCTTAATCTCTGCATTGTGACCTTAATCTCTGAATCATGACCTTAATCTCTGAATCATGACCTTAATCTCTGCATTGTGACCTTAATCTCTGAATCATGACCTTAATCTCTGAATCATGACCTTAATCTCTTAATCATAGCCTTAATCTCTGAATCATGACCTTAATCTCTGAATCATGACCTTAATCTCTGAATCATGACCTTAATCTCTGAATCATGACCTTAATCTCTGAATCATGACCTTAATCTCTGAATCATGACCTTAATCTCTGCATTGTGACCTTAATCTCTGAATCATGACCTTAATCTCTGAATCATGACCTTAATCTCTGAATCATGACCTTAATCTCTGCATTGTGACCTCAATCTCTGAATCATGACCTTAATCTCTGAATCATGACCTTTATCTCTGCATTGTGACCTTAATCTCTGAATCATGACCTTAATCTCTGAATCGTGACCTTAATCTCTGCATTGTGACCTTAATCTCTGAATCGTGACCTTAATCTCTGCATTGTGACCTTAATCTCTGAATCATGACCTTAATCTCTGAATCATAACCTTAATCTCTGAATCATGACCTTAATCTCTGAATCATGACCTTAATCTCTGAATCATGACCTAAATCTCTGAATCATGACCTTAATCTCTGAATCATGACCTTAATCTCTGAATCGTGACCTTAATCTCTGCATTGTGACCTCAATCTCTGAATCATGACCTTAATCTCTGAATCATGACCTTAATCTCTGAATCATGACCTTAATCTCTGCATTGTGACCTCAATCTCTGAATCATGACCTTAATCTCTGAATCATGACCTTTATCTCTGCATTGTGACCTTAATCTCTGAATCATGACCTTAATCTCTGAATCGTGACCTTAATCTCTGCATTGTGACCTCAATCTCTGAATCATGACCTTAATCTCTGCATTGTGACCTTAATCTCTGAATCGTGACCTTAATCACTGCATTGTGACCTTAGTCTCTGCATTGTTACCTTAATCTCTGAATCGTGACCTTAATCACTGCATTGTGACCTTAGTCTCTGCATTGTTACCTTAATCTCTGAATCGTGACCTTAATCTCTGCATTGTGACCTTAGTCTCTGCATTGTTACCTTAATCTCTGAATCGTGACCTTAATCTCTGCATTGTGACCTTAATCTCTGCATTGTGACCTTAATCTCTGAATCATGACCTTAATCTCTGAATCATGACCTTAATCTCTGAATCGTGACCTTAATCTCTGAATCATGACCTTAATCTCTGAATCATGACCTTAATCTCTGAATCATAACCTTAATCTCTGCATTGTGACCTCAATCTCTGAATCATGACCTTAATCTCTGAATTGTGACCTTAATCTCTGAATTGTGACCTTAATCTCTGCATTGTGACCTTAATCTCTGCATTGTGACCTTAATCTCTGAATTGTGACCTTAATCTCTGAATTGTGACCTTAATCACTGCATTGTGACCTTAATCTCTGAATTGTGACCTTAATCTCTGAATTGTGACCTTAATCTCTGCATTGTGACCTTAATCTCTGAATCATGGCCTTAATCTCTGAATTGTGACCTTAATCTCTGCATTGTGACCTTAATCTCTGAATCATGGCCTTAATCTCTGCATTGTGACCTTAATCTCTGAATCATGGCCTTAATCTCTGCATTGTGACCCTAATCTCTGAATCATGACCTTAATTCTGAATCATGACCTTAATCTCTGCATTGTGACCTCAATCTCTGAATCATGACCTTAATCTCTGAATCATGACCTTAATTCTGAATCATGACCTTAATCTCTGCATTGTGACCTTAATCTCTGAATCATGACCTTAATCTCTGAATCATGACCTTAATCTCTGAATTGTGACCTTAATCTCTGAATCATGACCTAAATCTCTGAATCATAACCTTAATCTCTGAATCATGACCTTAATCTCTGAATCATGACCTTAATCTCTGAATTGTGACCTTAATCTCTGAATCATGACCTTAATCTCTGAATCATGACCTTAATCTCTGAATCATGACCTTAATCTCTGAATTGTGACCTTAATCTCTGAATCATGACCTTAATCTCTGAATTGTGACCTTAATCTCTGAATCATGACCTTAATCTCTGCATTGTGACCTTAATCTCTGAATCATGACCTTAATCTCTGAATTGTGACCTTAATCTCTGAATCATGACCTTAATCTCTGCATTGTGACCTTAATCTCTGAATCATGACCTTAATCTCTGAATCATGACCTAAATCTCTGAATCATGACCTTAATCTCTGCATTGTGACCTTAATCTCTGCATTGTGACCTTAATCTCTGAATCATGACCTTAATCTCTGAATCATGACCTTAATCTCTGAATCATGACCTTAATCTCTGCATTGTGACCTTAATCTCTGAATCATGACCTTAATCTCTGAATCATGACCTTAATCTCTGAATCATGACCTTAATCTCTGCATTGTGACCTTAATCTCTGAATCATGACCTTAATCTCTGAATCATGACCTTAATCTCTGCATTGTGACCTTAATCTCTGAATCATGACCTTAATCTCTGAATCATGACCTTAATCTCTGAATCATGACCTTAATCTCTGAATTGTGACCTTAATCTCTGAATTGTGACCTTAATCTCTGAATCATGACCTTAATCTCTGCATTGTGACCTTAATCTCTGCATTGTGACCTTAATCTCTGAATCATGACCTTAATCTCTGAATCATGACCTTAATCTCTGAGTCATAACCTCAATCTCTGAATCATGACCTTAATCTCTGAATCATGACCTTAATCTCTGAATCATGACCTTAATCTCTGCATTGTGACCTCAATCTCTGAATCATGACCTTAATCTCTGAATCATGACCTTAATCTCTGCATTGTGACCTTAATCTCTGAATCATGACCTTAATCTCTGCATTGTGACCTTAATCTCTGAATCATGACCTTAATCTCTGCATTGTGACCTTAATCTCTGAATCATGACCTTAATCTCTGAATCATGACCTTAATCTCTGCATTGTGACCTTAATCTCTGAATCATGACCTTAATCTCTGAATCATGACCTTAATCTCTGCATTGTGACCTTAATCTCTGAATCATGACCTTAATCTCTGAATCATGACCTTAATCTCTTAATCATAGCCTTAATCTCTGAATTGTGACCTTAATCTCTGAATTGTGACCTTAATCACTGAATCATGACCTTAATCTCTGCATTGTGACCTTAATCTCTGCATTGTGACCTTAATCTCTGAATCATGACCTTAATCTCTGAATCATGACCTTAATCTCTGAGTCATAACCTCAATCTCTGAATCATGACCTTAATCTCTGAATCATGACCTTAATTCTGAATCATAACCTTAATCTCTGAATCATGACCTTAATCTCTGAATTACAACCCTGATCTCAGAACTGGGACATAATCTTGGATCTCACACCCCTGGATTTTCAGTCACCCTTTACGTTTCTGTTGGTTCAGGTCAAAGGTCAGGGCGTTCTCCTAAACTCATACAGTGACAGTGAAAGTTGGTTAAAGGTCACATGACACCACCGTCCTCACCGTGCTGACCGTATGGCTCCATGGAGGTGGGGTTGGTCCACTCCTGAACACGCAGACCCATCTCCTCAGACAGGACACGGACTGTGGCCGTCTTCCCACAGCCGGAGGGTCCCGTCAGCAGCAGGACGCCCCGCTGTGGACGAGAACAGAAGGCTGGGCTCAGATGAATGAAGAGTCGTCAAAGACCTCCATGACAGAAACGTTCACACAGCTACAGACAGGTAGAAACTTACCTGAGTCAGAGGATGAAGCAGAAAGCTTACCTGGCCCCAGGACGGTCACACATCAGAACACTGACCTCCCATTTCCACAGACGGCGACCGCGCTGCGAACCGCCAGCGAATCGTACATCGCTCACACATCGCTCCCTCTCTAGTCCGTCAGAGCATTTCCACAGTCGCCGCTCCAGACCGGCAGAGGCGCGTGCCGGGACCGACGCTGCGCTCCGCTTCGTTCGAGATACGCCACAGGTCTACTTTCAGCGCTGGCCGCTGCCAAACCGCGTCAATACCCGTGGATCAGAAAGCTCCAGAAGAGGAAGTCACAAGTGTAGAACATCCGGTTCTTTCAAAATAAAGCACAACGCACGGACTCCTGATCGTAAATCTTCACTATATCAACATTACATCTCATCCTGCAGCGAGAGCAAAGGGTCACCGAGAGGTCAGAGAGCCACAAAGCTACAACAGCGCCGTTGATGAGGAAAAGTGAACTTTTGAGGAGACTTAGCCAAAGAATGTTACATAAAACCACAGATCCTTCAGCAAACTTTAACCTTTGAACTTCCTATATATCAATATCATGGACTTAGACCGGAGAGGACGAGAAATTAATCCTAAAAAGTAAAACAGTCCGCTGTCGATGTACTATTCCTGTGTGAACTCGCAGTTTTCCCGTGATCTCTGCTGGCTGATCAGGACTGCGCGCCGCGGTGCAGCACTCTGAACTCACTTCCAGGAGGATGGATCAAACCCGCGGCGTTTGGTGTGCGGCGCAGTCGTCCTATGTGGAAATTTTGGGAGACACAGTAAAAACAACAAAGGTGAGACTCCAGGTACCTGTGAGGAGTGAGTGTGAGCTCTCATCCAACTCTCCACCTCTTCAATCTTCTTCCTGTGCACGGCCAGCTCAGCCTGCAGACCAACAGAGTGTAAACGACAGGAGAACCAGGATTAGGGGATGATTCTGCAGCTCTGCTGGAGTCTCAGAGGACAAAACCAGAACGACAGCAAGGCAGCGTTTCAACAACGATCAGGAGGATATGTGTGATGATTTAAACCCTGAAACTACCCAGAATGGGCCCTAAGACCTCTGTGATCATGGCTGTGGGATCACACCGGTCTAGGGCCCTGTTTCAGATCGTCTATAGGAGAGGGAGGTCAGCGGGGTGCAGGAGTCTCTCTGTCCTGTTGAGTGTAATGGATGCCTTCCACCAACAGGGGGCTCTCAGTCAGAACAACAACCGATGGTAGCAAACAGAGCTCAGCAGTGAGGGACCAGAGAAACTCCCGCTCAGTGTCTCCATAGCTGATCTGATCATTAGCATCCAAGCTAGGTTGACCACGAGCTACCTGAGCATGAAACCACGATCTACACTCCTGTAGATCAGGGGTCCTCAACCGCTTCAGCCCCGGGACCCCCAGAATAAAGGTGCCAGAGACGGGGACCCCAAAATAAAGATGTCAGAGACCAGGGACAACCCAAATAAAGGTGTCAGAGACCAGGGACCACCAAGATAAAGGTGTCAGAGACCAGGGACCCCAAAATAAAGGTGTCAGAGATCAGGGACCCCCAAAATAAAGGTGTCAGAGACCGAGGACCCCAAAATAAAGGTGTCAGAGACCAGGGACCCCCAAAATAAAGGTGTCAGAGACCAGGGACCCACAAAAAAAAGGTGTCGGAGACCAGGGACCCCCCAAGATAAAGGTGCCAGAGACCGAGGACCCCCAAAATAAAGGTGTCAGAGACCAGGGACCACCCAAATAAAGGTGTCAGAGAACAGGGACCCCCAGAATAAAGGTGCCAGAGACGGGGACCCCAAAATAAAGGTGTCAGAGATCAGGGACCCACAAAAAAAAGGTGTCAGATACCAGGGACCACCGAATAAAAGGTGCCAGAGACCAGGGACCCCCAAAATAAAGTTGTCAGAGACCAGGGACCCCCCAAAATAAAGGTGTCAGAGACCAGGGACCCCCCAAGATAAAGGTGCCAGAGACCGAGGACCCCCAAAATAAAGGTGTCAGAGACCAGGGACCACCCAAATAAAGGTGTCAGAGAACAGGGACCCCCAAAATAAAGGTGTCAGAGACCAGGGACCACCCAAATAAAGGTGTCAGAGACCAGGGACCCCAGAAATAAAGGTGTCAGAGACCAGGGACCCACAAAAAAAAGGTGTCAGAGACCAGGGACCACCCAAATAAAGGTGTCAGAGACCAGGGACCACCAAGATAAAGGTGTCAGAGACCAGGGACCACCCAAATAAAGGTGTCAGAGACCAGGGACCCACAAAAAAAAGGTGTCAGAGACCAGGGACCCCCAGAAAAAAGGTGCCAGAGATGGGGACCCCAAAATAAAGGTGTCAGAGACCAGGGACCCACAAAAAAAAGGTGTCAGAGACCAGGGACCACCCAAATAAAGGTGTCAGAGACCAGGGACCACCAAGATAAAGGTGTCAGAGACCAGGGACCACCCAAATAAAGGTGTCAGAGACCAGGGACCACCAAGATAAAGGTGCCAGAGACCAGGGACCCCCAAAATAAAGGTGTCAGAGACCAGGGACCCCCCAAAATAAAGGTGTCAGAGACCAGGGACCCCCCAAGATAAAGGTGCCAGAGACCGAGGACCCCAAAATAAAGGTGTCAGAGACCAGGGACAACCCAAATAAAGGTGTCAGAGACCAGGGTCCCCCAAAATAAAGGTGTCAGAGACCAGGGACCCCCAAAATAAAGGTGTCAGAGACCAGGGACCCACAAAATAAAGGTGTCAGAGACCAGGGACCACCCAAATAAAGGTGTCAGAGACCAGGGACCACCAAGATAAAGGTGCCAGAGACCGAGGACCCCAAAATAAAGGTGTCAGAGACCAGGGACCCCCAAAATAAAGGTGTCAGAGACCAGGGACCACCAAATAAAAGGTGCCAGAGACCAGGGACCCCCAGAATAAAGGTGCCAGAGACGGGGACCCCAAAATAAAGGTGTCAGAGACCAGGGACCCACAAAAAAAAGGTGTCAGAGACCAGAGACCACCAAAATAAAGGTGCCAGAGACCAGGGACCCCCAAAATAAAGGTGTCAGAGACCAGGGACCCCCCAAAATAAAGGTGTCAGAGACCAGGGACCCCCAAAATAAAGGTGTCAGAGACCAGGGACCACCAAGATAAAGGTGCCAGAGACCGAGGACCCCAAAATAAAGGTGTCAGAGACCAGGGACCCCCAAAATAAAGGTGTCAGAGACCAGGGACCACCAAAATAAAGGTGTCAGAGACCAGGGACCCCCAGAATAAAGGTGCCAGAGACGGGGACCCCAAAATAAAGGTGTCAGAGACCAGGGACCCACAAAAAAAAGGTGTCAGAGACCAGAGACCACCAAAATAAAGGTGCCAGAGACCAGGGACCCCCAAAATAAAGGTGTCAGGGACCAGGGACCCCCCAAAATAAAGGTGTCAGAGACCAGGGACCCCCAAAATAAAGGTGTCAGAGACCAGGGACCCCCAAAATAAAGGTGTCAGAGACCAGGGACCCCCAAAATAAAGGTGTCAGAGACCGGGGACCCCCCCGTACCTGAAGGTGGTTGAACACAGCCATGAACATTCTAGAACAGTCATGTGGAGACAAGGCCGTCTATAAGGGGGGGATAAAGGGGAGAGCTTTCTGGTACCCAGCCAAACTGGGGGACCATGGAGGTCAGCAAAACCATGGTCCACGATAAGGTTAGGTATCCATATCAATATTTTATATTCAACCTGAATAATAACCACCCTTAACGTAGCAACAGATACATTTTTTAAAGTCATTTGTGCCATACAATATATTATTCCAAACACTGTAAATCCCTTTTCTTAGAAACAGAATTAAAATAGTAAAAAAATGTTCAAAAAGGTGATGGGAAAGGTGGTTGCATGGGATTTTAGAAGTAGCAGAAATGGGTTAGACATGGCAAAGAGAGCAAAAAAATGCCAAAAATGTGCTGAAGTGGTAAAAACAGGCACAAAAGGTGGTAAAAGGGGATTAAAAAGTGGCAGAAAAAGTTTTATAGTGGCAAAAATGGGTTAACTGGGACGAATAAAATGGGCAGAAAATGGCAGAAATGGGTTGAACTGGTCAAAATGGGCTTATCAAACAGTGAAATGTGGTTGAAATGGGAAAAAACAGCTGATAAATGCATTAAAAAGGGTTGATAGAGGCAATAATGGGTCAACAGAGGCAACAATATACTGAAAGTGGCAAGAATTGGTTAAGAAGTGGCAAAACAGGCAGTAAAAAGTGGTGTAAAGGGTTAACATTGGTAAAAATTGGTTAAGATTGGCAAAAATTGTTGGTAAAAAGGAACGAAAATTGATTAAAATGGGGTATTAGGGCAAAAAATGGGTCCAAACCGATGAAAAGTGACAAATAGTAGTTACAAAACTAGGTGAGGAAAAATCACTTCAAGAGTATTCTCCATCTTTGAAGGCATCTGGCGACCCTCTCTTAGTGTTTTGCGACCCCCTGCGGGGTCCTGAGCCCAAGGTTGAGAACCCCTGCTGTAGAAGACAGACGCTCATACATCAACCTGATTTTAACAAAAAAATACTACAATACCCACAATCCTCGAGTGTCACAGTGACATCTCTGATTGGTGGGGTCCCCAGTTACCATGGAAACATCTACCAAGCCTGGTAGATGTTCCGCTGTTTCTAACGTGAAAAAGTATCAACCAGACTATATAAAGAAGAGAAGGAGATCTAGAATTACAGATCTAGGACAAGGAACTGAACCGTGACCCCAGTGACCTGCCACACCCCTGGTTAATACTGAAGGCCCTCTCCCTCTAGCGCCCTCTACCATCAGAAATGTTGGTGTTTTACAGTAAACGTGCTGACCTGTGAGCTAGGAGCATATCGGTCCACCCAGGGTTCATCCTCTCCTCTCGCCGTCAGGAAAACATCACAGCTCCCTCCTTTCCTCTTCCTGCTCCTCTTCTGTTCACACGCCACTTTTAGGACAGGAACGCCTTTCTTCTTCACGGGTCGGGAGAAACTGTCAGCCGGAAACTCTGAGAACGAAGGATCCACCCAGCGGTTCAGCTGTCAGGAGAACAGTCAGAGAAACAGAGGGCTTCTTTTTTTATTTAGAAGGATAGGGAAACAGAAGTTCTTCTTTATTTTATTTTGAAGGATAGCAAAACAGAGGGTTGTTTAATTTTATTTTGAAGGTTAGGGAAAGAGAGGGCTTCTTATTTTATTTTGAAGGAAAGAGAAACAGAGGGCTTCTTATTTTGCTTTAGAGGATAGAGAAACAGAAGTTCTTATTTATTTTATTTTGAAGGACAGAAAAACAGACGTTTGTTTTATTTTATTTTGAAGGTTAGGGAAACAGATGGCTTCTGACTTTATTTTGAAGGTTACAGAAACAGAGGGATTCTTATTTTATTTAGAAGGTTATAGAAACAGAGGGCTTCTTATTTTATTTTGAAGGAAAGAGAAACAGAGGGCTTCTTATTTTATTTTGAAGGAAAGAGAAACAGAGGGCTTCTTATTTTATTTTGAAGGTTACAGAAACAGAGGGCTTCTAATTTTATTTTGAAGGATAGAGAAACAGAGGGCTTCTTATTTTATTTTGAAGGATAGAGAAACAGAGGGCTTCTTATTTTATTTTGAAGGAAAGAGAAACAAGAGGGCTTCTTATTTTATTTTGAAGGTTACAGAAACAGAGGGCTTCTAATTTTAATTAGAAGGATAGAGAAACAGAAGTTCTTCTTTATTTTATTTTGAAGGAAGTTGGCGACGGGGAAAAAATGGCAGCCAACATCCTAGCAGGCTGTTAGGATGAGCATGGATCAGTATCTATTTCTATTACTGTTAGACCTTCATTTTTAATTAACAGTGTGACTGTGAGGTTTTTAACTCATTGAGTGCCATAGACGTATATATACGTCAAAGTGGTTTTTTCGGCGGCTGGCACAAGGGGGCGCTCTTGTGCTCCCTGTGAGTAATTTTGGGGCTTCTGGGATACGTAGTCGGAACACTACAGTCAGAAGAGACGGTAGATCAAAGCCACTGAGATCAGAGGTGGAGACCCTGGGGTCAAAGAGCAGAGCGATCATTACAGAGGTAATCTAAGCTAAAAGTTCTAAAATAGACGCTGGAAGAAACTTTTAACTTTTGCTTGAGAAATCGCTGACTCGCTGAAACCGACACTGAACTTAACGACAGCGAATCCAGGGATCAGCGCGGTCATTCATCTGCCTCGGCCGGCCAAGAGGCTAAAGAATGCTGCGAGGTCTCCCCCGTACGTCGGAGGAAAAAGGCAGCCTCTCACCAGCTGGATACATACAGCGACGACACTTCAGAGACGGACTTATCCGACCCAGACTCTGAGGAACGGCTGCCGAGTGAGCAGAGCGGATCTTGTTCTCCGTCCCAGAGCGATGGAGGTAAGTTAACGTTAGGAACCCACTGATTATTCAGCCAGATTTATCAATGAAACCATCACTCATGATCCTGTGATTTCAGAAGAGCAAGCCCCATGCAGCTCTACAACACCGTCTGTTGACAGAAAAAGAGGTAAGAACAAAAAAATTCTGGATTCTAGATTATATATATAAAACATATTTTATAGTTATTATATTACTTCTATAATTTACAGGCAGTGCCAGGGGACATGCAAGCAGGAGAGGACGTGGGCGTATAGGGGGTCCCGTGGTGGCCATCTAGTTCCAGAGTGTGAATGACAGTGACTGGAAGCACTGTTATTCATGTTACAATAAAATAGCATTTGTAATACAATTTTCAGATGTCTTTTATGTCATTGAAGGAAGAATTATAACATTCAAATCACTGTTCTGCTTGACAGACTCTCTCTCACAAAAATGCATTTTTCTCAGCTTTCTAGAAAAAAGTGGTCTTTTTGGTGAAACTAGCCTCTATTCACCTTCAGATAAATCAAGAACGGAACAAGCTACAAACAAACGTTTTTTCCATGATGAAATAGAGACTTTCTTCTTTCATGTGAGCTATTTGGTGATTTCAGAGTCACAGTACAAAATATTCTGTGGGTCTTCAAAGATGACTCAAAATGGCCAAAAACGCTGGAAAGCCACTTTCAATGAGCTACATCATAGAGGAGCAGGTCAGACCAAGCGCTTATTAACTGCTGATACTTCCTGGTTGACTGCAACTGTTACAGAGTGGTTACAGATGATGAGAAACACTGCTCTGATGAGTCGATTTCTGCCGCCATGTTTGATGTCAGAGTTCAGAGTGACCAAAGGTCGTCAGTCTTCATCACAGAGGTTCTTCATCACAGAGGTTCTGATAGTACAGAATAAAAGAGTGATGATGATGAAGGTCGTCAGTCTTCATCACAGAGGTTCTGACAGTACAGAATAAAAGAGTGATGATGATGAAGGTCATCAGGTCTTCATCACAGAGGTTCTGACAGTACAGAATAAAAGAGTGATGATGATGAAGGTCGTCAGGTCTTCATCACTGAGGTTCTGACAGTACAGAATAAAAGAGTGATGATGATGAAGGTCGTCAGGTCTTCATCACTGAGGTTCTGATAGTACAGAATAAAAGAGTGATGATGATGAAGGTCGTCAGTCTTCATCACAGAGGTTCTGACAGTACAGAATAAAAGAGTGATGATGATGAAGGTCGTCAGGTCTTCATCACAGAGGTTCTGATAGTACAGAATAAAAGAGTGATGATGATGAAGGTCATCAGGTCTTCATCACAGAGGTTCTGACGGTACAGAATAAAAGAGTGATGATGATGAAGGTTGTCAGGTCTTCATCACAGAGGTTCTGACAGTACAGAATAAAAGAGTGATGATGATGAAGGTCGTCAGTCTTCATCACAGGGGTTCTTCATCACTGAGGTTCTGACAGTACAGAATAAAAGAGTGATGATGATGAAGGTCATCAGGTCTTCATCACAGAGGTTCTGACGGTACAGAATAAAAGAGTGATGATGATGAAGGTCATCAGGTCTTCATCACAGAGGTTCTGACGGTACAGAATAAAAGAGTGATGATGATGAAGGTCGTCAGTCTTCATCACAGGGGTTCTTCATCACAGAGGTTCTGACGGTACAGAATAAAAGAGTGATGATGATGAAGGTCATCAGGTCTTCATCACAGAGGTTCTGACGGTACAGAATAAAAGAGTGATGATGATGAAGGTTGTCAGGTCTTCATCACAGGGGTTCTTCATCACAGAGGTTCTGATAGTACAGAATAAAAGAGTGATGATGATGAAGGTTGTCAGGTCTTCATCACAGAGGTTCTGATAGTACAGAATAAAAGAGTGATGATGATGAAGGTCGTCAGTCTTCATCACAGAGGTTCTTCATCACAGAGGTTCTGACAGTAAGAATAAAAGAGTGATGATGATGAAGGTCGTCAGTCTTCATCACAGAGGTTCTGACAGTACAGAATAAAAGAGTGATGATGATGAAGGTCATCAGGTCTTCATCACAGAGGTTCTGACGGTACAGAATAAAAGAGTGATGATGATGAAGGTCGTCAGGTCTTCATCACTGAGGTTCTGACAGTACAGAATAAAAGAGTGATGATGATGAAGGTCGTCAGGTCTTCATCACTGAGGTTCTGATAGTACAGAATAAAAGAGTGATGATGATGAAGGTCGTCAGTCTTCATCACAGAGGTTCTGACAGTACAGAATAAAAGAGTGATGATGATGAAGGTCGTCAGGTCTTCATCACAGAGGTTCTGATAGTACAGAATAAAAGAGTGATGATGATGAAGGTCATCAGGTCTTCATCACAGAGGTTCTGACGGTACAGAATAAAAGAGTGATGATGATGAAGGTTGTCAGGTCTTCATCACTGAGGTTCTGACAGTACAGAATAAAAGAGTGATGATGATGAAGGTCGTCAGTCTTCATCACAGGGGTTCTTCATCACTGAGGTTCTGACAGTACAGAATAAAAGAGTGATGATGATGAAGGTCATCAGGTCTTCATCACAGAGGTTCTGACGGTACAGAATAAAAGAGTGATGATGATGAAGGTCATCAGGTCTTCATCACAGAGGTTCTGACGGTACAGAATAAAAGAGTGATGATGATGAAGGTCGTCAGTCTTCATCACAGGGGTTCTTCATCACTGAGGTTCTGACAGTACAGAATAAAAGAGTGATGATGATGAAGGTCATCAGGTCTTCATCACAGAGGTTCTGACGGTACAGAATAAAAGAGTGATGATGATGAAGGTTGTCAGTCTTCATCACAGGGGTTCTTCATCACAGAGGTTCTGATAGTACAGAATAAAAGAGTGATGATGATGAAGGTTGTCAGTCTTCATCACAGGGGTTCTTCATCACAGAGGTTCTGATAGTACAGAATAAAAGAGTGATGATGATGAAGGTTGTCAGGTCTTCATCACAGAGGTTCTGATAGTACAGAATAAAAGAGTGATGATGATGAAGGTTGTCAGGTCTTCATCACAGAGGTTCTGATAGTACAGAATAAAAGAGTGATGATGATGAAGGTCGTCAGTCTTCATCACAGGGGTTCTTCATCACTGAGGTTCTGACAGTACAGAATAAAAGAGTGATGATGATGAAGGTCATCAGGTCTTCATCACAGAGGTTCTGACGGTACAGAATAAAAGAGTGATGATGATGAAGGTTGTCAGGTCTTCATCACAGAGGTTCTGACGGTACAGAATAAAGAGTGATGATGATGAAGGTTGTCAGGTCTTCATCAGAGGTTCTGATAGTACAGAATAAAAGAGTGATGAGGATGAAGGTCGTCAGGTCTTCATCACAGAGGTTCTGACGGTACAGAATAAAAGAGTGATGATGATGAAGGTTGTCAGGTCTTCATCACAGAGGTTCTGACAGTACAGAATAAAAGAGTGATGATGATGAAGGTCGTCAGTCTTCATCACAGAGGTTCTTCATCACTGAGGTTCTGACAGTACAGAATAAAAGAGTGATGATGATGAAGGTCGTCAAGTCTTCATCACTGAGGTTCTGACAGTACAGAATAAAAGAGTGATGATGATGAAGGTCGTCAAGTCTTCATCACTGAGGTTCTGACAGTACAGAATAAAAGAGTGATGATGATGAAGGTCGTCAAGTCTTCATCACTGAGGTTCTGACAGTACAGAATAAAAGAGTGATGATGATGAAGGTCGTCAAGTCTTCATCACTGAGGTTCTGATAGTACAGAATAAAAGAGTGATGATGATGAAGGTCGTCAGGTCTTCATCACTGAGGTTCTGATAGTACAGAATAAAAGAGTGATGATGATGAAGGTCGTCAAGTCTTCATCACTGAGGTTCTGATAGTACAGAATAAAAGAGTGATGATGATGAAGGTCGTCAGGTCTTCATCACTGAGGTTCTGATAGTACAGAATAAAAGAGTGATGATGATGAAGGTTGTCAGTCTTCATCACAGGGGTTCTTCATCACAGAGGTTCTGATAGTACAGAATAAAAGAGTGATGATGATGAAGGTTGTCAGTCTTCATCACAGGGGTTCTTCATCACAGAGGTTCTGATAGTACAGAATAAAAGAGTGATGATGATGAAGGTCGTCAGGTCTTCATCACTGAGGTTCTGATAGTACAGAATAAAAGAGTGATGATGATGAAGGTCGTCAGGTCTTCATCACTGAGGTTCTGATAGTACAGAATAAAAGAGTGATGATGATGAAGGTTGTCAGGTCTTCATCACAGAGGTTCTGATAGTACAGAATAAAAGAGTGATGATGATGAAGGTTGTCAGGTCTTCATCACAGAGGTTCTGATAGTACAGAATAAAAGAGTGATGATGATGAAGGTCGTCAGGTCTTCATCACAGAGGTTCTGACGGTACAGAATAAAAGAGTGATGATGATGAAGGTTGTCAGGTCTTCATCACAGAGGTTCTGACAGTACAGAATAAAAGAGTGATGATGATGAAGGTCGTCAGTCTTCATCACAGAGGTTCTTCATCACTGAGGTTCTGACAGTACAGAATAAAAGAGTGATGATGATGAAGGTCGTCAGGTCTTCATCACTGAGGTTCTGATAGTACAGAATAAAAGAGTGATGATGATGAAGGTCGTCAGGTCTTCATCACAGAGGTTCTGATAGTACAGAATAAAAGAGTGATGATGATGAAGGTCGTCAGGTCTTCATCACAGAGGTTCTGATAGTACAGAATAAAAGAGTGATGATGATGAAGGTCGTCAGGTCTTCATCACAGAGGTTCTGACGGTACAGAATAAAAGAGTGATGATGATGAAGGTTGTCAGGTCTTCATCACAGAGGTTCTGACAGTACAGAATAAAAGAGTGATGATGATGAAGGTCGTCAGTCTTCATCACAGAGGTTCTTCATCACTGAGGTTCTGACAGTACAGAATAAAAGAGTGATGATGATGAAGGTCGTCAGGTCTTCATCACTGAGGTTCTGATAGTACAGAATAAAAGAGTGATGATGATGAAGGTCGTCAGGTCTTCATCACAGAGGTTCTGATAGTACAGAATAAAAGAGTGATGATGATGAAGGTCGTCAGGTCTTCATCACTGAGGTTCTGACAGTACAGAATAAAAGAGTGATGATGATGAAGGTCGTCAAGTCTTCATCACTGAGGTTCTGACAGTACAGAATAAAAGAGTGATGATGATGAAGGTCGTCAAGTCTTCATCACTGAGGTTCTGATAGTACAGAATAAAAGAGTGATGATGATGAAGGTCGTCAGGTCTTCATCACTGAGGTTCTGATAGTACAGAATAAAAGAGTGATGATGATGAAGGTCGTCAGTCTTCATCACAGAGGTTCTGACAGTACAGAATAAAAGAGTGATGATGATGAAGGTCGTCAGTCTTCATCACAGAGGTTCTGACAGTACAGAATAAAAGAGTGATGATGATGAAGGTCGTCAGTCTTCATCGCAGAGGTTCTGACAGTACAGAATAAAAGAGTGATGATGATGAAGGTCGTCAGTCTTCATCACAGAGGTTCTGACAGTACAGAATAAAAGAGTGATGATGATGAAGGTTGTCAGGTCTTCATCGCAGAGGTTCTGACAGTACAGAATAAAAGAGTGATGATGATGAAGGTCGTCAGTCTTCATCACAGAGGTTCTGACAGTACAGAATAAAAGAGTGATGATGATGAAGGTCGTCAGTCTTCATCACAGAGGTTCTGACAGTACAGAATAAAAGAGTGATGATGATGAAGGTCGTCAGTCTTCATCGCAGAGGTTCTGACAGTACAGAATAAAAGAGTGATGATGATGAAGGTCATCAGTGGGGTTCTGATAGAGTGATGGCTGAAGGACTGACCCTGCTCTGAGACGGTTTCTCTCCCACAGTCAGTCTGTTCATCGTCACTGAGCTGCTTCAGTCTGAGAGCAGCGATGACCTGGAAGAGAGAGAGGAGGAAGAACGACAGCATGAAACAGCCAGACGATCACACAACTCCATTTATCTACAGCTACATCTAAAAAATGAGAATATCATCATAAAGTTTGTCCCTCATGTCAGAAAGGTAAACCCATATATTATATAGACTTGTGACACACAGAGTGAATTATTTCAAGCCTTTATTTCTTGAAATGTTGATGATTATGGCTCACAGATAAGAAAGCCCAAAATTCAGAGTCTCAGAAAATGAGAATATTCCATAAGATCAATTAAAAAGGATGTTTTCAACAGAAATGTCAGGCTTCTGAAAAGTCTGTTCATTTCTATGCATCAATACTTGGTTGGGCCTCCTTCTGCATGAATTACTGCATCAGTGCGGCGTGGCATGGAGGCGATCAGCCTGTGGCACTGCTCAGGTGTAATGAAGCCCAGGTTGCTGTGATAGCGGCCTTCAGGTCATCTGCATTGTTGGGTCTGGTGTCTCTCATCTTCCATAGATCCTCTATGGGGTTCAGCTCAGAGTCACAGTAACTCCATGGTCACTGAAGCAGCTTTGGGTACCTTTGGCAGTGTGGGCAGGTGCCAAGTCCTGCTGGAACATGAAATCAGCATCTCCATGGTGCTGGTCAGCAGGAGGAAGCATGAAGGTCTCTGAAATGTCCTGGTAGATGGCTGCGCTGACCTTTGACCTGAAAAACCCAGAGGACCAACACCAGCAGATGCCATGGCAGCCCAGATCATCACTGACTGTGGAAACTTCACACTGGACTTCAAGCAACCTGGATTCTGGTCCTCTCCACTCTTCCTCCAGACTCTGGGACCTGGATTTCCAAATGACATGAAAACGTACTTTCATCTGAGAAGAGGACTTTGGACCACTGAGACCAGAACAGTCCAGTTCTTTGTCTCCACAGCCCAGGTAAGACTCTTCTGATGTGGTCTCTGGTTCAGGAGTGGACTGACACCAGAAATACCACATTTGTAGTCCAGGTCTAGGACTGGTCTGTAGTCCATGTCTAGGACTGGTCTGTAGTCAAGATATAGGACTGGTCTGTAGTCCAAGGACTGGTCCCAGGTCTTCAGTCACTGAGGTCTGTAGTCCATGTCTAGGACTGGTCTGTCTGGTCTGTAGTCCATGTCAGGATTGGTCTGTAGTCCACTGAGGTTCTGTAGTGTCTAGGACTGGTCTGTAGTCCATGTCTAGGACTGGTCTGTAGTCCATGTCTAGGACTGGTCTGTAGTCCAGGTCTAGGACTGGTCTGTAGTCCAGGTCTAGGACTGGTCTGTAGTCCATGTCTAGGACTGGTCTGTAGTCCATGTCTAGGATTGGTCTGTAGTCAATGTCCAGGACTGGTCTGTAGTCCATGTCAAGGACTGGTCTGTAGTCCATGTCTAGGACTGGTCTGTAGTCCGTGACTAGGACTGGTCTGTAGTCCATGTCTAGGACTGGTCTGTAGTCCAGGTCCAGGACTGGTCTGTAGTCCATGTCTAGGACTGGTTTGTAGTCCAGGTCTTGGATCGGTCTGTAGTCCATGTCTAGGACTGGTCTGTAGTCCAGGTCCAGGACTAGTCTGTAGTCCATATCTAGGACTGGTCTGTAGTCCAGGTCTTGGATCGGTCTGTAGTCCAGGTCTAGGATTGGTCTGTAGTCCATGTCCAGTCTTCCAGGAGTCTGTTCTGACAGGTCTTGGATGTGGTCTGATGATGTCCATGTCTAGGACTGGTCTGTAGTCCATGTCTAGGACTGGTCTGTAGTCCATGTCTAGGACTGGTCTGTAGTCCAGGTCTAGGATTGGTCTGTAGTCCATGTCTAGGACTGGTCTGTAGTCCATGTCTAGGACTGGTCTGTAGTCCATGTCAAGGATTGGTCTGTAGTCAATGTCCAGGACTGGTCTGTAGTCCATGTCAAGGACTGGTCTGTAGTCCATGTCCAGGACTGGTCTGTAGTCCAGGTCAAGGACTGGTCTGTAGTCCATGTCTAGGACTGGTCTGTAGTCCATGTCTAGGACTGGTCTGTAGTCCAGGTCTAGGACTGGTCTGTAGTCCATGTCTAGGACTGGTCTGTAGTCCAGGTCAAGGACTGGTCTGTAGTCCATGTCAAGGATTGGTCTGTAGTCCAGGTCTAGGACTGGTCTGTAGTCCAGGTCTAGGACTGGTCTGTAGTCCATGTCAAGGATTGGTCTGTAGTCAATGTCCAGGACTGGTCTGTAGTCCAGGTCTAGGACTGGTCTGTAGTCCATGTCTAGGACTGGTCTGTAGTCCATGTCAAGGATTGGTCTGTAGTCAATGTCCAGGACTGGTCTGTAGTCCATGTCCAGGACTGGTCTGTAGTCCGTGACTAGGACTGGTCTGTAGTCCAGGTCTAGGACTGGTCTGTAGTCCATGTCAAGGATTGGTCTGTAGTCAATGTCCAGGACTGGTCTGTAGTCCAGGTCTAGGACTGGTCTGTAGTCCATGTCTAGGACTGGTCTGTAGTCCATGTCAAGGATTGGTCTGTAGTCAATGTCCAGGACTGGTCTGTAGTCCATGTCAAGGACTGGTCTGTAGTCCATGTCTAGGACTGGTCTGTAGTCCGTGACTAGGACTGGTCTGTAGTCCAGGTCTAGGACTGGTCTGTAGTCCAGGTCCAGGACTGGTCTGTAGTCCATGTCTAGGACTGGTCTGTAGTCCAGGTCCAGGACTAGTCTGTAGTCCATGTCTAGGACTGGTCTGTAGTCCAGGTCTTGGATCGGTCTGTAGTCCAGGTCTAGGATTGGTCTGTAGTCCATGTCCAGGACTGGTCTGTAGTCCAGGTCTTGGATCGGTCTGTAGTCCATGTCAAGGACTGGTCTGTAGTCCATGTCTAGGACTGGTCTGTAGTCCATGTCTAGGACTGGTCTGTAGTCCAGGTCTAGGATTGGTCTGTTATCCATGGCTAGGACTGGTCTGTAGTCCATGACTAGGACTGGTCTGTAGTCCAGGTCTTGGATCGGTCTGTAGTCCATGTCCAGGACTGGTCTGTAGTACATGTCTAGGACTGGTCTGTAGTCCAGGTCTTGGATCGGTCTGTAGTCCAGGTCTAGGATTGGTCTGTAGTCCATGTCCAGGACTGGTCTGTAGTCCAGGTCTTGGATCGGTCTGTAGTCCATGTCAAGGACTGGTCTGTAGTCCATGTCTAGGACTGGTCTGTAGTCCATGTCTAGGACTGGTCTGTAGTCCAGGTCTAGGATTGGTCTGTTATCCATGGCTAGGACTGGTCTGTAGTCCATGACTAGGACTGGTCTGTAGTCCAGGTCTTGGATCGGTCTGTAGTCCATGTCCAGGACTGGTCTGTAGTACATGTCTAGGATCGGTCTGTAGTCCAGGTCTATGACTGGTCTGTAGTCCATGTCAAGGACTGGTCTGTAGTCCATGTCCAAGACTGGTCTGTAGTCCATGTCTAGGACTGGTCTGAGGTCCCTGTCAAGGATTGGTCTGTAGCCCATGTCCAGGACTGGTCTGTAGTCAATGTCAAGGACTGGTCTGTAGTCCATGTCTAGGACTGGTCTGTAGTCCAGGTCAAGGATTGGTCTGTAGTCCATGTCCAGGACTGGTCTGTAGTCCAGGTCTAGGACTGGTCTGTAGTCCATGTCAAGGATTAGTCTGTAGTCCATGTCCAGGACTGGTCTGTAGTCCATGTCCAGGACTGGTCTGTAGTCCATGTCCAGGACTGGTCTGTAGTCCATGTCAAGGATTAGTCTGTAGTCCATGTCCAGGACTGGTCTGTAGTCCATGTCCAGGACTGGTCTGTAGTCCATGTCCAGGACTGGTCTGTAGTCCATGTCCAGGACTGGTCTGTAGTCCATGTCTAGGACTGGTCTGTAGTCCAGGTCTTGGAAACAGCACTCTGTGAACTAGCAGCTTCTTTAGCAATGACCTTTGACCTTCCCCTCCTTGTTGAGGGTGTCAGTGACTGTCCTCTGGACCTCTGTCCAGTCTGATATTCAACTTTTTCTTGCTATTCTCAATTTGGAGATGTTCCTGTACAGGGTTAAAACTGGATTAATACTGGGTTAAAACTGGGTTAAAACTGGGCTAATACAGGGTTAATACTAGGTTAAAACTGGGTTATAACTGGGTTAATACAGGGTTAATACTGGGTTAAAACTGGGTTAATACTGGGTTAAAACTAAAACTGGGTTATAAACGTTAATACAGGGTAAATACTGTTAAAACTGTTAATACAGGTTAATACTTAAACTGGGTTAAAACTGTTAAAACAATACAGGTTAATACTGGGTTAAACTGGTATAACTGGGTTAATACAGGGTTAAGTAAAACTGGGTTATAACTGGTTAATACAGGGTTAATACTGTTAAAACTGTTAATACAGGTTAATACTGGGTTAAAACTTAAAACTGGGTTAATACAGGGTTAATACTAGGTTAAAACTGGGTTAATACAGGGTTAAACTTAAAACTGGGTTAAAACTGGGTTAAAACTGGGCTAATACAGGGTTAATACTAGGTTAAAACTGGGTTATAACTGGGTTAATACAGGGTTAATACTGGGTTAAAACTGGGTTAATACTGGGTTAAAACTGGGTTATAACTGGGTTAATACAGGGTTAATACTGGGTTAAAACTGGGTTAATACTGGGTTAAAACTGGGTTAAAACTGGGTTAATACAGGGTTACTACTGGGTTAAAACTGGGTTAATACAGGGTTAATACTGGGTTAAAACTGGGTTAAAACTGGGTTATAACAGGTTAATACAGGTTAATACTGGGTTAATACTGAATAACTGGTTAATACTGGGTTAAAACTGGTTATAACAGGGTTAATAAACAGGGTTAATACACTGGGTTAATACTGTTAATACAGGGTTAATACTGGGTTAATACTGGGTTAAACTGAATGGTTAATACTGGGTTAATACAGGGTTAATACAGGGTTAATACAGGGTTAATACAGAGTTTATACAGGGTTGATACTGGGTTAATAAAGGGGTTAATACAGGGTTAATACTGGGTTAATACTGGGTTAATACTGGGTTAATACTGGGTTAATACGGTGTTAATACTGGGTTAATACTGGGTTAATAAAGGGGTTAATCCTGGGTTAATACAGGGTTAATACTGGGTTAAAACTGGGTTAATACTGGGTTAAAACTGGGTTAAAACTGGGTTAATACAGGGTTACTACTGGGTTAAAACTGGGTTAATACAGGGTTAATACTGGGTTAAAACTGGGTTAATACAGGGTTACTACTGAATAACTGATTAATCTGTTAATACAGGGTTAATACTGGGTTAAAACTGGGTTAAAACTGCTATAACTTATAACTGGGTTAATACAGGGTAAATACTGGGTTAAAACTGGGTTAATACAGGGTTAATACTGAAACGTTAAAACTGGGTTAAAACTGGTTAATACAGGGTTAATACTGGGTTAAAACTGGGTTAAAACTGGGCTAATACAGGGTTAATACTGGGTTAAAACTGGGTTATAACTGGGTTAATACAGGGTTAATACTGGGTTAAAACTGGGTTAATACTGGGTTAAAACTGGGTTAAAACTGGGTTAATACAGGGTTACTACTGGGTTAAAACTGGGTTAATACAGGGTTAATACTGGGTTAAAACTGGGTTAAAACTGGGTTAAAACTGGGTTAATACAGGGTTAATACTGGGTTAAAACTGGGTTAAAACTGGGTTAAAACTGGGTTAATACAGGGTTAATACTGGGTTAAAACTGGGTTATAACTGGGTTAATACAGGGTTAATACTAGGTTAAAACTGGGTTATAACTGGGTTAATACAGGGTTAATACTGGGTTAAAACTGGGTTAATACAGGGTTAATACTGGGTTAAAACTGGGTTAAAACTGGGTTAATACAGGGTTAATACAGGGTTAAAACTGGGTTAAAACTGGGTTAAAACTGGGTTAAAACTGGGTTAATACAGGGTTAATACTGGGTTAATACTGGGTTAATACTGGGTTAATACTGGGTTAAAACTGGGTTATAACAGGGTTAATACAGGGTTAATACTGGGTTAATACTGGGTTAATACAGGGTTAATACTGGGTTAATACTGGGTTAATACTGGGTTAATACTGGGTTAATACAGGGTTAATACAGGGTTAATACAGGGTTAATACAGAGTTTATACAGGGTTGATACTGGGTTAATAAAGGGGTTAATACAGGGTTAATACTGGGTTAATACTGGGTTAATACTGGGTTAATACTGGGTTAATACGGTGTTAATACTGGGTTAATACTGGGTTAATAAAGGGGTTAATACTGGGTTAATACAGGGTTAATAAAGGGTTAATACTGGGTTAATACAGGGTTAATACTGGGTTAATAAAGGGGTTAAAACTGGGTTAATACAGGGTTAATACTGGGTTAATACTGGGTTAATACAGGGTTAATACAGGGGTTAATAAAGGGGTTAATACTGGGTTAATACAGGGTTAATACAGGGTTAATACTGGGTTAATACTGGGTTCATACTGGGTTAATAAAGGGGTTAATAAAGGGGTTAATACTGGGTTAATACAGGGTTAATACAGGGTTCATACTGGGTTAATACTGGGTTCATACTGGGTTCATACTGGGTTAATACTGGGTTAATACTGGGTTAATACAGGGTTAATACTGGGTTAAAACTGGGTTAATACAGGGTTAATACTGGGTTAAAACTGGGTTAAAACTGGGTTATAACTGGGTTAATACAGGGTAAATACTGGGTTAAAACTGGGTTAATACAGGGTTAATACTGGGTTAAAACTGGGTTAAAACTGGGTTAAAACTGGGTTAATACAGGGTTAATACTGGGTTAAAACTGGGTTATAACTGGGTTAATACAGGGTTAATACTAGGTTAAAACTGGGTTATAACTGGGTTAATACAGGGTTAATACTGGGTTAAAACTGGGTTAATACAGGGTTAATACTGGGTTAAAACTGGGTTAAAACTGGGTTAATACAGGGTTAATACTAGGTTAAAACTGGGTTAATACAGGGTTAAAACTGGGTTAAAACTGGGTTAAAACTGGGTTAAAACTGGGTTAATACAGGGTTAAAACTGGGTTAATACAGGGTTAATACTGGGTTAATACTGGGTTAATACTGGGTTAATACTGGGTTAAAACTGGGTTATAACAGGGTTAATACTGGGTTAATACTGGGTTAATACAGGGTTAATACTGGGTTAATACTGGGTTAATACAGGGTTAATACAGGGTTAATACAGGGTTAATACAGAGTTTATACAGGGTTGATACTGGGTTAATAAAGGGGTTAATACAGGGTTAATACTGGGTTAATACTGGGTTAATACTGGGTTAATACTGGGTTAATACGGTGTTAATACTGGGTTAATACTGGGTTAATAAAGGGGTTAATACTGGGTTAATACAGGGTTAATAAAGGGTTAATACTGGGTTAATACAGGGTTAATACTGGGTTAATAAAGGGGTTAAAACTGGGTTAATACTGGGTTAATACAGGGTTAAAACTGGGTTAATACTGGGTTAAAACTAGGTTAATACAGGGTTAATACAGGGTTAATACTGGGTTAATACTAGGTTAATACTGGGTTAATAAAGGGGTTAATACTGGGTTAATACTGGGTTAATACAGGGTTAATACAGGGTTAATCCTGGGTTAATACAGGGTTAATACAGGGTTAATACTGTGTTAATACTGGGTTAATACAGGGTTAATACAGGGTTAATACTGTGTTAATACTGGGTTAATACAGGGTTAATACAGGGTTAATACAGGGTTAATACTGGGTTAATACTGGGTTAAAACTGGGTTAATACTGGGTTAATACAGGGTTAATACAGGGTTAATACAGAGTTTATACAGGGTTAATACTGGGTTAATAAAGGGGTTAATACAGGGTTAATACAGGGTTAATACAGGGTTAATACTTGGTTAATACAGGGTTAATACTGGGTTAATACGGTGTTAATACTGGGTTAATACTGGGTAAATAAAGGGGTTAATACTGGGTTAATACAGGGTTAATAAAGGGTTAATACTGGGTTAATACAGGGTTAATACAGGGGTTAATAAAGGGGTTAAAACTGGGTTAATACAGGGTTAATACAGGGTTAATACTGGGTTAATACTGGGTTAATACAGGGTTAATACAGGGGTTAATAAAGGGGTTAATGCTGGGTTAATACAGGGTTAATACAGGGTTAATACTGGGTTAAAACTGGGTTAATAAAGGGCTTAATAAAGGGGTTAATAAAGGGGTTAATACTGGGTTAATACAGGGTTAATACAGGGTTCATACTCGGTTAATACTGGGTTCATACTGGGTTAATAAAGGGGTTAATACTGGGTTCATACTGGGTTAATAAAGGGGTTAATAAAGGGGTTGATACTGGGTTAATACAGGGTTAATACAGGCTTAATACGGTGTTAATACTGGGTTAATACAGGGTTAATACAGGCTTAATACGGTGTTAATACTGGGTTAATACTGGGTTAATACAGGGTTAATACTGGGTTAATACAGGGGTTAATAAAGGGGTTAATACTGGGTTAATACAGGGTTAATACAGGGTTAATACTGGGTTCATACTGGGTTAATAAAGGGGTTTATAAAGGGGTTAATACAGGCTTAATACAGGGTTAATACGGTGTTAATACTGGGTTAATACTGGGTTAATACAGGGTTAATACTGGGTTAATACTGGGTTAATACAGGGTTAATACAGGGGTTAATAAAGGGGTTAATACTGGGTTAATACAGGGTTAATACAGGGTTAATACAGGGGTTAATAAAGGGGTTAATACTGGGTTAATACAGGGTTAACACAGGGTTAATACAGGGTTCATACTGGGTTCATACTGGGTTCATACTAGGTTCATACTGGGTTCATACTAGGTTCATACTGGCACAATCAGCCGGTGCAGAGCTGTGAGGGACTCCAACATGACTGAGTTAGAATTAACCCTTCTGCCCTCCTCAGGCATTTTTCACCATTTTTCTCAAGGTTTTTTTGTTTTTAATTTGTGATCATTTTGTTAGTTTTACAGCTTGTGGCATGAATTTTTACCGGATCTTTTCTTTCTGGTTAAATTTTTGAAATCTAACATGTTTTACTCTTAAATGTCATTCAGACTCTCTCAGTGAATTTACCACCCTCTGGACACCTTTGAGGCGAAAATGTACACATACAAAAAACTGCCATTAAATCAGCATACGTCAATATTTTTTTCTCCTTTTTTTTCATAAATCTCTTTAACAACTTCAGACCTGCTCAAAACTACCAAACATGCAATCATTTTCAAGATTTTAACCCTTTAAATGCCAGTTTGATTATTTGAAATACTTTATTTTTTACTACAAAAACACAAAAAGTGAATTATTTTCCACGAAAATAATAGTGGAAAGAAGGGGCTTTGGTGCTGATGAGAGTCTTGGATGGGTCAAAGATTAGCAACAAAACTGATTTCATTGTCCTTGTATTTTTTTTTTACAATATTTCATAATATAACGGGCAAAAACAGAAGAATGTGGTGCATGGTCCTACAATGAGTAAATGCTTGAATCTGGTTGAATACGGTAAAAATGTTAAGTTTCTCTAGACTTCTTCACATTGAAATGCTGACATTAAAGAATGCATGATTTTATACTGCAGTGACAGTGAGATTAAAAAACCTGGTTTAATGGAAGTCAATGGAGGCATTTTAGCCTCCAAGGTGTCCAGAGGGTATTTCTGACATTACCTAAAAATATTAATGCAATCACATCAGTTTTGTTGATCATCTTTGACCCATCCAAGACTCTCATCACCCCCAAAGCCCCATCTTTCTACTATTTATTATATGGAAAATAATTCACTTTTTGCGGTTTTTGCTGTAAAAAAATGAAATATTTCAAATAAACTGGCGTTTAAAGAGTTAAAATCTTTAAATGTATTGAATGTTTGGTAGATTTGAGCAGGTCTGAAGTTGCTGAAGAGATTTCTGAAAAACACTGATGCATGCTGATTTAACAGCAGGGGTAGTAAGGGTAGTAAAGATGAGGAGGGCAGAGGGATTTAAAGGGTTAAAAACACCTGGTTTAGCCACCTATTGATGTAAATGCTTTTTTAATCATTTAAACCCAGAACTAGGAGGAAAACTCGGGAATATTTCTGCCCAGGTTAGGAGGGTATTGATGGTTAAAACCAGGACGTCTACAGCTGTGACTGCAGTTTAATCTAATCTAGATTATGATGGTCTTAGTCTGGCCACAGACTCCGGGACCGTTAACGAACATTTACGGTTAAAAAGGCGGGATTAACCTAATCCCACAGGTTAGCTGCGGACTGGTTAGTTAGATAGTCAGTCTGGCTATCAAACTTTAGTAAAGTTAGCTCGGAATAACCTTAGTTTTGGCTACCGTGCTAACATGAACTTACCGGGTTCAAACATCAGTGTGAGCCTCTTTCAGACCAGACGAGCAGATCCCAGACAGGATTAATCAAACCTGTTTAAACAGAACTACCTTCAGTCTGCTGGCTTTGTTTTATTTGTTAAACTATCTCTGACAACAACTACACTTACAGGATTTAAACTCCGGTGTCCCAGCCGTTAACTGCCGTAAAGTGTCGTGAAGAATCTGTCAGTTTACGGCGGTACTGTCAGCAGTGTTACGCTCTAAAGCGTGTCCGTGCTGACTGGTGACTGTAAGCGGAATTATCACAGTTACAGCAAGCGTTAAAGACAGAAAACATCCTCACTAAAGCGCCTTTGTTCAGCTTCATTTTAACGTGAAGCTAGAATGTTCTTAATATAAGTCCGTATCTAGGAGGAACAGTTATATATCCCTGAAATCTGCTCTAACTACGACAGCCACATCCGGAAGAAGCACTTAGCACGGTCGCTCATCGAACCGTAACACCAGCAGTCTCGTCGGGCTTCAGTGGCAGAAATCCTCATCTTCAGACTAAAGTGTGGGGTCTTTTCACCTTCCTTGGCCTCAGGTGTGTTTCCGATCATGTGCCGTACAGGTTAACGTTCTCCTGCGGATCAGAGTACATTAATTTAATGGTTAAATCTGCATTTTATGTTCAGAACACCAGGACACGTGTCTGCTGCTAACGCAGGGAGATGAAGATGAGGAAGAGACCGAACATTCTGCTCACAGGTAAAAAAAACTGTTAATACAGCTGTTCAAACATAGAATAACGCTAATTAATCTGGTCAAACATAGAATAACGCTAATTAATCTGTTCAAACATGGAATAACTGATTAATCTGTTCAAACATGGAATAACTAATTAATCTGTTCAAACATGGAATAACTGATTAATCTGTTCAAACATGGAATAACTGATTAATCTGTTCAAACATGGAATAACTGATTAATCTGTTCAAACATGGAATAACTGATTAATCTGTTCAAACATAGAATAACTAATTAATCTGTTCAAACATGGAATAACTAATTAATCTGTTCAAACATAGAATAACTGATTAATCTGTTCAAACATGGAATAACTAATTAATCTGTTCAAACATAGAATAACTGATTAATCTGTTCAAACATAGAATAACTGATTAATCTGTTCAAACATAGAATAACTGATTAATCTGTTCAAACATAGAATAACTGATTAATCTGTTCAAACATGGAATAACTGATTAATCTGTTCAAACATAGAATAACTGATTAATCTGTTCAAACATAGAATAACGCTAATTAATCTGTTCAAACATAGAATAACGCTAATTAATCTGTTCAAACATAGAATAACGCTAATTAATCTGTTCAAACATAGAATAACGCTAATTAGTCTGTTCAAACATAGAATAACTGATTAATCTGTTCAAACATAGAATAACGCTAATTAATCTGTTCAAACATAGAATAACGCTAATTAATCTGTTCAAACATAGAATAACGCTAATTAATCTGTTCAAACATGGAATAACTAATTAATCTGTTCAAACATGGAATAACTAATTAATCTGTTCAAACATAGAATAACTAATAAATCTGTTCAAACATGGAATAACTAATTAATCTGTTCAAACATAGAATAACGCTAATTAATCTGTTCAAACATAGAATAACTGATTAATCTGTTCAAACATGGAATAACTGATTAATCTGTTCAAACATGGAATAACTGATTAATCTGTTCAAACATAGAATAACTAATAAATCTGTTCAAACATGGAATAACTAATTAATCTGTTCAAACATAGAATAACGCTAATTAATCTGTTCAAACATGGAATAACTAATTAATCTGTTCAAACATGGAATAACTGATTAATCTGTTCAAACATAGAATAACTGATTAATCTGTTCAAACATAGAATAACGCTAATTAATCTGTTCAAACATAGAATAACGCTAATTAATCTGTTCAAACATAGAATAACACTAATTAATCTGTTCAAACATAGAATAACGCTAATTAATCTGTTCAAACATAGAATAACGCTAATTAGTCTGTTCAAACATAGAATAACTGATTAATCTGTTCAAACATAGAATAACGCTAATTAATCTGTTCAAACATAGAATAACGCTAATTAATCTGTTCAAACATAGAATAACACTAATTAATCTGTTCAAACATAGAATAACGCTAATTAATCTGTTCAAACATAGAATAACGCTAATTAATCTGTTCAAACATGGAATAACTAATTAATCTGTTCAAACATGGAATAACTAATTAATCTGTTCAAACATAGAATAACTAATTAATCTGTTCAAACATGGAATAACTAATTAATCTGTTCAAACATAGAATAACGCTAATTAATCTGTTCAAGCATTGAATAACTGATTAATCTGTTCAAACATGGAATAACTAATTAATCTGTTCAAACATGGAATAACTAATTAATCTGTTCAAACATAGAATAACGCTAATTAATCTGTTCAAGCATTGAATAACTGATTAATCTGTTCAAACATGGAATAACTAATTAATCTGTTCAAACATAGAATAACTAATTAATCTGTTCAAACATAGAATAACGCTAATTAATCTGTTCAAATATAGAATAACGCTAATTAATCTGTTCAAACATAGAATAACGCTAATTAATCTGTTCAAACATGGAATAACTAATTAATCTGTTCAAACATAGAATAACGCTAATTAATCTGTTCAAACATAGAATAACGCTAATTAGTCTGTTCAAACATGGAATAACGCTAATTAATCTGTTCAAACATAGAATAACGCTAATTAGTCTGTTCAAACATAGAATAACTGATTAATCTGTTCAAACATAGAATAACGCTAATTAGTCTGTTCAAACATAGAATAACTGATTAATCTGTTCAAACATAGAATAACGCTAATTAATCTGTTCAAACATAGAATAACGCTAATTAATCTGTTCAAACATAGAATAACGCTAATTAATCTGTTCAAGCATTGAATAACTGATTAATCTGTTCAAACATGGAATAACTAATTAATCTGTTCAAACATAGAATAACGCTAATTAATCTGTTCAAACATAGAATAACGCTAATTAATCTGTTCAAACATAGAATAACGCTAATTAATCTGTTCAAACATGGAATAACTAATTAATCTGTTCAAACATAGAATAACGCTAATTAATCTGTTCAGACATGGAATAACTCTGATTAATCTGTTCAGACATGGAATAACTCTGATTAATCTGTTCAAACATGGAATAACTCTGATTAATCTGTTCAAACATGGAATAACTCTGATTAATCTGTTCAGACATGGAATAACTCTGATTAATCTGTTCAGATATGGAATAACTCTGATTAATCTGTTCAAACATGGAATAACTCTGATTAATCTGTTCAGACATGGAATAACTCTGATTAATCTGTTCAGACATGGAATAACTCTGATTAATCTGTTCAAACATGGAATAACTCTGATTAATCTGTTCAGATATGACGTAACAGTCAGAATAAAAGTCCAGAGGATTGAAATCACACACAGGCTTCTTAAACACGTCACTCTTTAACGTTTAACAGACATTTTATTTTCCAACAGCAGTCACATTTCCTCATAACCAGTGGAAGAGGAGATAAAAAGAATTCTGATAATAAAGTCAGAATTCTGCAGGAAAAAAGTCACAAATTTCTCTGAATTGAGAAAAAATGCTCAAATATTTTTAGGTTCATTCTGTTTCATAAATTTTGATTAATTGTGGTTTTACTATTTTTCCATTAAATATTTTCACGTTTACAAAATCATCCTGTCCTGTTTTAATTTCTGTTTTACATCCTGTCCCATTTTTTTAGGAAACGTGGTCATAGTACTCAGTGAATGAAAATTACTGACACTTTAAAACAGTGTTCATGTGCGGCGTCTACATCCGCTCGGCAGCCTATCGAAGCGTTTTACGGCAGTTACTGATCCGTACTACACGTGCAAATATACGTCACCTTTTTTTTTTTTTTTTTACAAAAACTTTATTCAAATTTTTAAAAATGACGACATAATACATGGGTCTTTTGAACAAACCAACTTTATTTAAAATTAAATACATTGATACAGAAAACGGCCAAAGCAGTGTCTGGTTTATGTGCCAGGCTGTAGATCTGGATTAAAGTGACGCCGCTTGTTTGGAAACTGAACTTTCAATAAAAATGCAGTCATTCAAATTTGATTTTCTTCTTCTTCTTGTTTTAATTTGTTAATTTGTTGTTTTGCCTCTGGCAAAAAAAAATTAAAAGAAGGTGACGTATATTTGCACATGCGTAGTACGGATCAGTAACTGCCGTAAAACGCTTCGAAAGGCTGCCGAGCGGATGTAGACACGTTTGCACATGCGCAGTATAAATCGGGTTTACGGGATGGATACGGTACCAACAGGGCCAAAGGTCCGTTTAAATATCAAAAACATGGAAACAGGAAGCAGCTGTCTGTGATCAGTGTGATGGACAGAATCAGAGCTAGCTAAGGCTGTTACTGCTGAATCACTAAATCCATTTACAAAAGGTAAACATGAAAATGTACCAAATGCACCAGTATTACGTTCATTCAGAAACTTCTAGGCTGACAGATTTACAGCGCTTTAGGAAAGTGTCTGCCCTCTCTGATTCCTGGTGTTTTTGCATATTTTCCCATCTGTGTTTCAGATCATCAAACTTATTTTAAAATCTCACAAAGACGACCCAAGTAAACGCGTCAGGACTCAGACAGGGGGCAGCGCTGTAGGTTTGAGTTTAAAGATAAATGGTAGAGTAGACTGGGACTGAAGCTACGCATTTGTTCCTTACATTAATCTGTGAAAACAATGTGGCCCTCAGGCCTGGTCTACATGGTGACGTTTAGTAAACAGGCTCGTCTACAGGAGAACGCAGCAAACACTAAACTGCGGTAGTAAGGTGATTTACTGCACAGTAAAACCGTCTCTACGACAGGAACCGTGCTGCTGTTCGCTGTGTTCATGATAACAGGTTAAACACACGCGTGCCTGAGAGTACTTCGTCACTAAATCCTCCTCTTCATCACTATTGCAGCGCGGCGGCGACATTTCACATACAAGCACAGAGATGCTTTAACAGACCAGTCTAGTTATGAGGAAGGCTTCCTCTCAGACTGGTTTGATTTTTCAGGGACACGTTTTTCTCCTGCAGTCTTTAATTTTTTTTGGATTTAGTGCAGCAAAAAATGATCTTTAATCAGAACAATATTTCTATTTCCCCCTTTCAGTTTTATCTGCTTGTTGAAGTGATGAAATGTTTTGAACCTTCACAGAAGCTCCAGTCGTGTCTCCTCCATCAGCTGAGCTCTGACGTAGAGGAGGAGACTACGGCTGGGTCACTCATCACAAATCAGCTTAAACTGCTGCAATTTTCAAATCACAGAAGGTGGAATATTTCTTTAAGATGAAATGTGTGTCAGAATACCAGCTTGATTTATTTTTGCAGCAGAGACATTATGCATTACATATCAAACAATCATTCTAGTGGCATATTTGTGGAATAGTGTACAAAAAAATCCTGTTTTCCTCATGTCTGTATGTTTTTCTTGTTAAATAAGAGAATTATATTAAAACAATCACCCCCTTTAATACAACAGTCCAATTAGCAAGATGAGTTGAAATCATCACAGTCGGATATGTCTTTAAATTCTTCAGCCCTAGTTTAATCTAATATCATGTTGGTTTTAGTAAAGAATGGATTATTGCTTGTTTCTGTTGGAAAATTAATGAGATGAGGAACTTAAGAAAATAATCGCATATTAAATTTCAATCACAATATTGGGTAAAAATAATTAGATCATTTAACCTAATGAGGAGACAGGAGAGTCTGCAGGCTGACGTTTATTAAAGCTTTGATAACAGCTCAAGTCTAAATCATTTCTGAAGAGCAGAAATGAAGGAAAACAGAAACATCTTTCTGAAAAGGCTCCAGCGCCAGAAATGAAAGGCTGTAGCTGAATTTGTGTGTGGGAAATGAACTCAGCAGATATCTACGTCAGAACAAGACTGATCATGCAAAGCCTTTTTCTGTGTCGATATGAGCCGTGATATTTCTGTCTGCACCATGGTGACTGCAGTGATTACCATGATGGTCGATAAAAACGCTGAAAGTAGGCTGATAATCTCTAAATTACTATCATGACTACAGAAGCAGGCGCCGATCCTACAGAGAATCGTGAGTCCTTTCTCTAAACCCAGCTGTCTGTGCCCTGACAAGCTGAATCCCGGTGAGCTACGCCAGCGCTGTGACACGCCTGACAGCCGACCGCAGACGTTTTAAAACGTCCACTCTGGAGCCCGTTTCCAAATTGTTCGGTTTCCAGCGCCGTTCTCGTGTAAACAGACGGCCAAACGGCTACAAAAGTTTAGCGTTTTCACCTGAAAAGGGTCTCAGTTACCCTCAGTGGTGCATCCCTTAAATCAACACCAACATTTTCTGGCTATCATTAAAATCTCTGAGCGTTTTTCGGCAGTGGTTCATCTTCAGTGGTAAAGGTGGCTGCTGCTTCTTTCTGTTTAATCTTACTGCAGATCAGGGGTGTCAAACCCAACCACAGCAGGGGCCGGATTCTGGATTCAGGTCTAACTGAGGGCCTACCAGGGTCCACATTTAACCAGAACTGTCAAACTCATTTTCACCAGAAACGAAATCTGAAAAAAAAAACAGCACTGATGATAAATCATTTAGAAATTCAAAAAGTAAAAATGTAAAGTTTAAATGCTTAAATCTGAGATCAGAAGTCCAACTTGTTGGTTCAAAAGGTCAGAACACCATATTAAAAATAGAAAAAATGTTTTTAAAGAGCAAATATACGAGGAGAAAGTTGAAACCATGAGTTTTAAAGTCAGTTATGTCTTAAAATTTTAAACTGTGAGAGAGTAGAAAATCTACGAACAAGCAGGCGGTTTCTGAGACCTAAATGGTTAAGTCAGGATCTCGGAGTGTTGTAACAATCATGACTCCATACTCCTGCTAGCATGTGTCAAGCTGAGCGGAGCAGAGTATTTGTGGTTTTTGGTCATGCTATGAGGAATTAACTGATATCCCAGTAAATAGATAAATACAGAGACATCCAAAGCAGCTGTCCATGCTCTCTCCTGCAGGGACCCCCGGGGTGGGAAAGACCACGTTAGGGAAGGAGCTGGCCCAGAGGACAGGTCTGACCTACGTCAACATCGGAGACCTGGCTCAAGAAGGTAAACGCTGTAAAAATGGCACGGTTAGATCATGCTGGAGTAAACGGCTCCCTGAGCATCCACCCATGAGTTCAGACAGACTTTAGAGCCGTACTGTCAGACGTCAGAGCCATGCTGAGGCCGTCTTCATGTGCTTTAACAGGACAGCTGTATGACGGTTACGATGAAGAGTACCAGTGTCCCATCCTGGATGAAGACCGGGTGAGTTTAACCCTTAAACCACTCCTGATCCAGGTCTGCATGAAAGCAGAAATGTCTGAGAGTCCCTGTGGATGTTACTAAAGCCTCATCGCCGCTCTGCTTCCTGTTTGTTCTAACTGAATAAACCAAGCTGTTAGCCCAGAGTACCTGCTTCCTGTCTGCACACAGGACCACATAAAAACCACATCAGACCACAGACATGAGGAGACTGATGTCTAACATCATTATCCTCCAAATGTAGACACTGGCAGTAGTGACAATGAAATCTGACAGAAACAGCCATGGAGGATGGTTGATCAGACGCAGCCTGAACACTAGTCATCTCAAAAAATTAGAATATCATGAAAAAGTTCAATATTTTTTGTCACTTGTTTCTGAAAGGTAAACCCATATATTATATAGACTTGTTACACACAGAGTGAATTATTTCAAGCCTTTATTTCTTGAAATGTTGATGATTATGGCTGACAGATAAGAAAACCCAAAATTCAGAGTCTCAGAAAATGAGAATATTCCATAAGATCAATTTAAAAGGATGTTTTCAACAGAAATGTCAGGCTTCTGAAAAGTCTGTTCATTTCTATGCATCAATACTTGGTTGGGCCTCCTTCTGCATGAATTACTGCATCAATGCGGTGTGGCATGGAGGCGATCAGCCTGTGGCACTGCTCAGGTGTAATGAAGCCCAGGTTGCTTTGATAGCGGCCTTCAGGTCATCTGCATTGTTGGGTCTGGTGTCTCTCATCTTCCATAGATTCTCTATGGGGTTCAGGTCAGAGTCACAGTAACTCCATGGTCACTGAAGCAGCTTTGGGTACCTTTGGCAGTGTGGGCAGGTGCCAAGTCCTGCTGGAAAATGAAATCAGCATCTCCATGGTGCTGGTCAGCAGGAGGAAGCATGAAGGTCTCTGAAATGTCCTGGTAGGTGGCTGCGCTGACCTTTGACCTGAAAAACCCAGAGGACCAACACCAGCAGATGCCATCGCAGCCCAGATCATCACTGACTGTGGAAACTTCACACTGGACTTCAAGCAACCTGGATTCTGGTCCTCTCCACTCTTCAAGGTCCCAGAGTCTGGAGGAAGAGTGGTGAGGCACAGACTCCACGTTGCTTGAAGTCCAGTCTGGGCAGGTGCCAGCAGGACTTGGCATCTGCCCAGACTGCCAAAGGTACCAAAAGCTGCTTCAATGACCATGGTGGTATTGTGCTTGACTGGCCAGCAAACTGGCCTGACCTGAACCCCGTAGAGAATCTATGTGGTATTGTCAAGAGGAAGATGAGAGACACCAGACCCAACAATGCAGATGACCTGAAGGCCGCTATCAAAGCAACCTGGGCTTCATTACACCTGAGCAGTGCCACAGGCTGATCGCCTCCATGCCACGCCGCATTGATGCAGTAATTCATGCAGAAGGAGGCCCAACCAAGTATTGATGCATAGAAATGAACAGACTTTTCAGAAGCCTGACATTTCTGTTGAAAACATCCTTTTTAATTGATCTTATGGAATATTCTCATTTTCTGAGACTCTGAATTTTGGGTTTTCTTATCTGTCAGCCATAATCATCAACATTTCAAGAAATAAAGGCTTGAAATATTTCACTCTGTGTGTAACAAGTCTATATAATATATGGGTTTACCTTTCAGAAACAAGTGACAAAAAATATTGAACTTTTTCATGATATTCTAATTTTTTTAAAAGCACTAGTATATAACACGTTTGATATTTGTGACCTCTGACTTCATCAGGAGCAGCCAATGGACAGCACTGACACCACATTGAGATTACTAATCAGATTACTAATCTTGCTCATGTGACTGGTGTAGGTGGTGGATGAGCTGGATGAACAGATGGAGGAAGGAGGAGTGATCATCGATTATCACGGCTGTGATCTGTTCCCTGAACGCTGGTTTCACATCGTCTTCGTCCTCCGCACTGACAACACGCAACTGTACACACGCCTGGAGGGCAGGTAACGTCTTCGTGCTCCTCTTCGTCTACATAATAAACAGGCTTTTATATGGAGGCAGACCTTTATAATAAACAGGCTCATGTTTGGAGGCAGGCCTTTATAATAAACAGGCTTTTATATGGAGGCAGACCTTTATAATAAACAGGCTCATGTTTGGAGGCAGGCCTTTATAATAAACAGGCTTTTATATGGAGGCAGACCTTTATAATAAACAGGCTCATGTTTGGAGGCAGGCCTTTATAATAAACAGGCCCATGTTTGGAGGCAGGCCTTTATAATAAACAGGCTCATGTTTGGAGGTAGACCTTTATAATAAACAGGCCCATGTTTGGAGGCAGGCCTTTATAATAAACAGGCCCATGTTTGGAGGCAGGCCTTTATAATAAACAGGCTCATGTTTGGAGGCAGGCCTTTATATTAAACAGTCTCATGTTTGGAGGTAGACCTTTATAATAAACAGGCTCATGTTTGGAGGCAGACCTTTATAATAAACAGGCCCATGTTTGGAGGCAGGGCTTTTTAATAAACAGACACATGTTTGGAGGCAGGCCTTTATAATAAACAGGCTCATGTTTGGAGGCAGGCCTTTATAATAAACAGGCCCATGTTTGGAGGCAGGGCTTTTTAATAAACAGACACATGTTTGGAGGCAGGCCTTTATAATAAACAGGCTCATGTTTGGAGGCAGGCCTTTATTATAAACAGGCCCATGTTTGGAGGCAGGTCTTTATTATAAACAGGCCCATGTTTGGAGGCAGGCCTTTATTATAAACAGGCTCATGTTTGGAGGCAGGCCTTTATTATAAACAGGCCCATGTTTGGAGGCAGGCCTTTATTATAAACAGGCTCATGTTTGGAGGCAGGCCTTTATATTAAACAGGCTCATGTTTGGAGGCAGGCCTTTATATTAAACAGGCTCATGTTTGGAGGCAGGCCTTTATAATAAACAGGCTCATGTTTGGAGGCAGGTCTTTATAATAAACAGGCTCATGTTTGGAGGCAGGTCTTTATAATAAACAGGCCCATGTTTGGAGGCAGGCCTTTATTATAAACAGGCTCATGTTTGGAGGCAGGCCTTTATAATAAACAGGCTCATGTTTGGAGGCAGGTCTTTATAATAAACAGGCCCATGTTTGGAGGCAGGCCTTTATTATAAACAGGCTCATGTTTGGAGGCAGGCCTTTATTATAAACAGGCTCATGTTTGGAGGCAGGTCTTTATAATAAACAGGCTCATGTTTGGAGGCAGGCCTTTATTATAAACAGGCTCATGTTTGGAGGCAGGCCTTTATAATAAACAGGCTCATGTTTGGAGGCAGGTCTTTATAATAAACAGGCCCATGTTTGGAGGCAGGTCTTTATTATAAACAGGCCCATGTTTGGAGGCAGGCCTTTATATTAAACAGCCTCATGTTTGGAGGCAGGTCTTTATTATAAACAGGCCCATGTTTGGAGGCAGGTCTTTATTATAAACAGGCCCATGTTTGGAGGCAGGTCTTTATTATAAACAGGCCCATGTTTGGAGGCAGGCCTTTATATTAAACAGGCTCATGTTTGGAGGCAGGTCTTTATTATAAACAGGCCCATGTTTGGAGGCAGGCCTTTATATTAAACAGCCTCATGTTTGGAGGCAGGTCTTTATTATAAACAGGCCCATGTTTGGAGGCAGGCCTTTATTATAAACAGGCTCATGTTTGGAGGCAGGCCTTTATTATAAACAGGCTCATGTTTGGAGGCAGGCCTTTATTATAAACAGGCTCATGTTTGGAGGCAGGCCTTTATAATAAACAGGCTCATGTTTGGAGGCAGGCCTTTATAATAAACAGGCCCATGTTTGGAGGCAGGTCTTTATTATAAACAGGCCCATGTTTGGAGGCAGGCCTTTATTATAAACAGGCTCATGTTTGGAGGCAGGTCTTTATTATAAACAGGCCCATGTTTGGAGGCAGGCCTTTATAATAAACAGGCTTATGTTTGGAGGCAGGCCTTTATAATAAACAGGCTCATGTTTGGAGGCAGGCCTTTATAATAAACAGGCCCATGTTTGGAGGCAGGTCTTTATTATAAACAGGCCCATGTTTGGAGGCAGGCCTTTATATTAAACAGGCTCATGTTTGGAGGCAGGCCTTTATATTAAACAGCCTCATGTTTGGAGGCAGGTCTTTATTATAAACAGGCCCATGTTTGGAGGCAGGCCTTTATAATAAACAGGCTTATGTTTGGAGGCAGGTCTTTATTATAAACAGGCCCATGTTTGGAGGCAGGTCTTTATTATAAACAGGCCCATGTTTGGAGGCAGGCCTTTATATTAAACAGCCTCATGTTTGGAGGCAGGCCTTTATTATAAACAGGCTCATGTTTGGAGGCAGGCCTTTATTATAAACAGGCTCATGTTTGGAGGCAGGCCTTTATAATAAACAGGCTCATGTTTGGAGGTAGACCTTTATAATAAACAGGCCCATGTTTGGAGGCAGGCCTTTATAATAAACAGGCCCATGTTTGGAGGCAGGCCTTTATAATAAACAGGCTCATGTTTGGAGGCAGGCCTTTATATTAAACAGTCTCATGTTTGGAGGTAGACCTTTATAATAAACAGGCTCATGTTTGGAGGCAGACCTTTATAATAAACAGGCCCATGTTTGGAGGCAGGGCTTTTTAATAAACAGACACATGTTTGGAGGCAGGCCTTTATAATAAACAGGCTCATGTTTGGAGGCAGGCCTTTATAATAAACAGGCCCATGTTTGGAGGCAGGGCTTTTTAATAAACAGACACATGTTTGGAGGCAGGCCTTTATAATAAACAGGCTCATGTTTGGAGGCAGGCCTTTATTATAAACAGGCCCATGTTTGGAGGCAGGTCTTTATTATAAACAGGCCCATGTTTGGAGGCAGGCCTTTATTATAAACAGGCTCATGTTTGGAGGCAGGCCTTTATTATAAACAGGCCCATGTTTGGAGGCAGGCCTTTATTATAAACAGGCTCATGTTTGGAGGCAGGCCTTTATATTAAACAGGCTCATGTTTGGAGGCAGGCCTTTATATTAAACAGGCTCATGTTTGGAGGCAGGCCTTTATAATAAACAGGCTCATGTTTGGAGGCAGGTCTTTATAATAAACAGGCTCATGTTTGGAGGCAGGTCTTTATAATAAACAGGCCCATGTTTGGAGGCAGGCCTTTATTATAAACAGGCTCATGTTTGGAGGCAGGCCTTTATAATAAACAGGCTCATGTTTGGAGGCAGGTCTTTATAATAAACAGGCCCATGTTTGGAGGCAGGCCTTTATTATAAACAGGCTCATGTTTGGAGGCAGGCCTTTATTATAAACAGGCTCATGTTTGGAGGCAGGTCTTTATAATAAACAGGCTCATGTTTGGAGGCAGGCCTTTATTATAAACAGGCTCATGTTTGGAGGCAGGCCTTTATAATAAACAGGCTCATGTTTGGAGGCAGGTCTTTATAATAAACAGGCCCATGTTTGGAGGCAGGTCTTTATTATAAACAGGCCCATGTTTGGAGGCAGGCCTTTATATTAAACAGGCCCATGTTTGGAGGCAGGCCTTTATATTAAACAGCCTCATGTTTGGAGGCAGGCCTTTATATTAAACAGGCTCATGTTTGGAGGCAGGTCTTTATATTAAACAGCCTCATGTTTGGAGGCAGGCCTTTATATTAAACAGGCCCATGTTTGGAGGCAGGTCTTTATTATAAACAGGCCCATGTTTGGAGGCAGGCCTTTATATTAAACAGCCTCATGTTTGGAGGCAGGCCTTTATATTAAACAGGCCCATGTTTGGAGGCAGGTCTTTATTATAAACAGGCCCATGTTTGGAGGCAGGCCTTTATATTAAACAGCCTCATGTTTGGAGGCAGGCCTTTATATTAAACAGGCTCATGTTTGGAGGCAGGTCTTTATTATAAACAGGCCCATGTTTGGAGGCAGGCCTTTATATTAAACAGCCTCATGTTTGGAGGCAGGTCTTTATTATAAACAGGCCCATGTTTGGAGGCAGGCCTTTATTATAAACAGGCTCATGTTTGGAGGCAGGCCTTTATTATAAACAGGCTCATGTTTGGAGGCAGGCCTTTATTATAAACAGGCTCATGTTTGGAGGCAGGCCTTTATAATAAACAGGCTCATGTTTGGAGGCAGGCCTTTATTATAAACAGGCTCATGTTTGGAGGCAGGCCTTTATAATAAACAGGCCCATGTTTGGAGGCAGGTCTTTATTATAAACAGGCCCATGTTTGGAGGCAGGCCTTTATATTAAACAGCCTCATGTTTGGAGGCAGGTCTTTATTATAAACAGGCCCATGTTTGGAGGCAGGCCTTTATAATAAACAGGCTTATGTTTGGAGGCAGGCCTTTATAATAAACAGGCTCATGTTTGGAGGCAGGCCTTTATAATAAACAGGCCCATGTTTGGAGGCAGGTCTTTATTATAAACAGGCCCATGTTTGGAGGCAGGCCTTTATATTAAACAGCCTCATGTTTGGAGGCAGGTCTTTATTATAAACAGGCCCATGTTTGGAGGCAGGCCTTTATAATAAACAGGCTTATGTTTGGAGGCAGGTCTTTATTATAAACAGGCCCATGTTTGGAGGCAGGCCTTTATATTAAACAGCCTCATGTTTGGAGGCAGGTCTTTATTATAAACAGGCCCATGTTTGGAGGCAGGCCTTTATTATAAACAGGCTCATGTTTGGAGGCAGGCCTTTATTATAAACAGGCTCATGTTTGGAGGCAGGCCTTTATTATAAACAGGCTCATGTTTGGAGGCAGGCCTTTATTATAAACAGGCTCATGTTTGGAGGCAGGTCTTTATAATAAACAGGCCCATGTTTGGAGGCAGGCCTTTATAATAAACAGGCCCATGTGTGGAGGCAGGCCTTTATAATAAACAGGCTCATGTTTGGAGGCAGGCCTTTATAATAAACAGGCTCATGTTTGGAGGCAGGTCTTTATTATAAACAGGCTCATGTTTGGAGGCAGGCCTTTATAATAAACAGGCTCATGTTTGGAGGCAGGCCTTTATAATAAACAGGCCCATGTGTGGAGGCAGGCCTTTATTATAAACAGGCTATAACATATATCTTTCTAGAGTGTACTTTCTTATTTTTTCGTCTACGTCATGACCCTGGCCTCAATGAGGTGCCCAGCTTCTAAAGTATGACCACTCACTTATTAAGGACTTTGCTTTTTATGAAACCTCCTGTTTTCAGAAATAACGACAAGCGACTTTTTAAAACAGCAAAGAGTTTTTCAAAGTGTCTTCAGAAAACTTTTGGTATGAATGGCTGCGATAGAAGTAAAGACTGAAAATTTCCCTGTGTTTTGACTGCCAGGGGCTACACAGGGAAGAAGCTGCAGGACAACGTTCAGTGTGAGATCTTCCAGACCATCTATGAGGAGGCCATGGAGGCGTACAGTCACGACATCGTCCACCAGCTACCCAGCAACAGCCCCGAAGACCTGGAGCAGAACCTGGATCAGATAGTCCAGTGGACCGAGCAGTGGATGAAGGAGCACAACTAACATTCACCTCCACGGCTCCAAACCAGCGCTCTGTGGACTATTTAAGATAAAACACTGCTATTTTTCTTAGACTGACTCATCATGCAGACTTATATGTTTAAATCTGTTTGTTCTGGAAGTTTCTCAGTGACAGAATCAGGAATGTGTTTTAACAGTCTGAGCTCAGACTGGTACAGAGGAGGTCTGTTCATGTGGACTGGTTCTATAGTAGCTACATGTACTAGCACTCATTAAAGACCGCCCCATCAGCTGACCCGGTCTGATAGTTGACTAAAGCGTGTCTTTATTTCTGTCCGTCCAGCCTCGCTCAGACTGATGAGGATTGTGGCCCTGTTCAGAGATCTGGATCATCAGCTCACTTATAAGAGTCGGTCTTTCTGCTTCCAGGCGGCTCTTAGTTTAGTACCAGTCTGGCTTTTTAAACCTTTAAAACAAGGAAATGTCATTCTGACTTTGTTGGCATCTTTTGGAAAAGTGGGTGGAACTGGAGCGCCTTGCTCCTCTCCAGTCTGAGGGTGAAACAAAATCACACCAGTGGCCCCCGACCTTTTTCCTAGGCCCCCCTCCTCATTGTGGTCACACTGTCAGCTGCTGCTCCGCCTTCTCTCACCCACTCTGGCAGAGAACCAGGGGAAAAGTCACCCCTGGGCAGATCATCCTTTTGGTGGTTTCTTTGAGATTTTGAAATCCTGGCTGTTCAACAACACTTAGTTATGTCTTTGGAGATGTTTTGTGTTCCTGCTGCTGTAATCTAGGCGTAATCTTACGGCATATTTGACAGATTACTGCAGCTTTTTTGACGTCTTCCTTTCTAAATCTGCATCACTGCCAGATGACAGACTTCCGTCTCTCGCTAACTCTCTTTGGCCGTTTATTCCTCTGCTCTCTCTGGCGTCCCTGTGTCCTCTGCTGATACTCAACACACATACATGCCATCTGCAGTGAGGGAGGCGTTAGGAGACCGTGGGAGAAGAGAAACTCCAGAGAGAACTGTACGCTGACGGCTGAAAATTTCAATGTAATTTGAATTCAGTGGCTGCGATAAAGTCGTTTTATACATCTCATGAAACAAAAGCTGTGATCGAGTTTGCTCGGTATCATAACCCAACCCTACTTCAAGAGTTAAGTAGAAAACAGTAGAAATGTTCAAAATAAAGACAAACTTTATTTATAGACCATAACAAACAGCTGTGTTTGAATGAACTCCTCAAACTCTACGTTAGAGCTGAATCAACAACAAAGATTCTCTCTGTTTAGGCTCATAACCTCTCTCTGAGATCCTCTGTTATCGTCTAAAAACACACCAGAATACAGGAAATCACACACGTCTGAAGTACATGCCTCCTAACCACAGGTACAGTGTGGTTTACTTTTGGTAGTTTTAAGTTTCAGGGTTAAATAAAAATAAATGACAGTGCTGAGTGAAGGACAGTTATGAAGACAAGATGAGGGAAGGACAGATGTACCTTACAGAAGAAGATTCTCCAGGAAGGAGAGAAACCTGGAGGAAATGACGAGCCACGACAGGAGAACGATCACAGAAAAGGCTTCAGATTTGAGGAATCATGAAACATGAAGTAAAAGGAAAAGAGAAGGAGAGGAGAGGAAGTCACTAGTGGTTTACCTGTAATCAGGTGAAAGAGGAAGAAGATGAACCTGTTGGTGTGATGATAGAGCTGTGTTACAGAAAAGACAGCAGAGGAGCCGAGAGTTGATGAGACTAAGATGTGAATAAAACTTGATCTTTTAATGGTAATATCATGGTCATAAATCTAAAACTCCTTGTTTTTATATTTTCTTCTTTCAGTGGAGCAAACTTCCATCCAGGAGTAAAAGAGAGGAGCAGAGAGAGAAAAGGAGAGCGTTAAAGATTAGATCAGGGGTGTCAAACTCAGTCACAGCAGGGGCCAGATCCTGGATTCAGGTCTAACCTGAGGGTCTAACGGGGTCACCTTTTTAACCAGAAACTGTCAGCTTCATTTCACCAGAAATAAAATATAAAAAACAAAACGTAGCACTGCTGATAAATGATTTTGACATTTAAAAAGTAGAAAAGATCAGTTTAAAGGCTCAGTCTGAGAAAAGTACATTTATTAGTTCAAGAAGGTCAAAACATGAAATTGAAAAATAGTGTTTTTAAAAGGCAAATATAGCAGAAAGAAAGTCAAAACCATGAGTTTAAAGGTCAAAATATGAAATAAAATTTGTAATCATGAAATTAAAAGTCAAAATATTCAACATTTTAAATTGTGAGTCTAAAATGTCAAACTATGGGATTATGGAGTCAAAGTTTGGAGTTAAAAATCTGAGATAAAATACAAAACTGGTTGAAAAGGTCAAAATATGACTTAAAAATTAGACTTATCTCCATCTGCAGAAGGTCACAAATGAACAAAATGATAAACTAATCTCCAGTATAACGAAAGAAGAAATAAAATCAGCAAGAAGGAGACTAAAAGGTGGAAAATCCCCGGGGGCAGAGGGTTACAACCCAGAGTGGCACAAAATAATGCAAGATCAACTGGTTCCAGTACTTCTGAAGCTTTTAGCTGGGTTTTGGAAGAGAAAAAAATCCCCGTCATGGAGAGATGCAGTAATCTCTGTCGGTCTGAAGGAGGGGGCGGATAAACTGGACTATCGTCCTGTCAGTGTGTTGAGTATTGACTATCAGGTGTTCATCTCTATATTATCAGAAAGACTAGAATCAGTCCTCCCAGAAGGACCAGACGGGTTTCATTCGACAGAGACTCAGGACAATGTCAGGACAACACTACAGAAAGAAGCTGATTACACAACAACAACTGGAGTCAGTCTTATTAAGTTTAGTGCAGAAAAAGCGTTTGACTCAGTGAGATGGTCATTTTTATATAAGGTATTAGAAAAATGTGGTTTTCATAAAACTATAACTGACACATTTGCAGCCCTGTAAGATGAACTGACTGCTAGAATTAGAATTAATGGAGATCTGACCAAGTCATTCGCTCTGGGAAGAGGATCGAGGCCGGGCTGCTGTGCATCGCCGCTCCTCTTCGCCTTGTTTGTCGAACCGCTGAGTCGATGGATCAGGCAGAGCGAACACATAGAGGGGATGGCACCGCTGTCTGGGGAACAAAAACTGGCTTTATCTGCCGATGATTTATTAACAAGCTTAACACAGCCCTCACAGGCGCTTCCAAAGTTAATGTTAAAGAAATACGGTGGACTATCTGGATAAACGTTAACGTCAATAAAACTCAGGACTTAGCATTTATGACCCACCAGGTGAGATGAAGA